>NC_087249.1:1707500-2007500 GCF_037042905.1 Lytechinus pictus | reverse complement strand
TGACTTCTTGAATAATGGAGGTGCATCAACTTTGTTCCCCCAAGTTTGTATTACAAAGTAAGAGCTTTCTCCATTCTTACAATGAACATACACAGTAAACTTTTCAGCTAATTTGGCACAGGAGGACAAAGTGGGGCTAATTTCAACAAGCTGTCCCACAGACATGAACTTGCCTTGAACCGATGGATGGGACTCCTAAGAAGACCTGGATCTAGACGTAATAGACCCTTCAGAAGAAGCTTTCTGGATCAGCCATCCATGGATGAATTCACCCACAATCTACCATTTATTACTATTAGCCAATGATGAAGACAATTTATTGACCTACACACCCCAAGACATCAACACATTACAGCAGACTTCTAGTAGAGGAGGTGTCTCCAAAAGTGTTTTTAAAAATCCCCTTAATAGAAGAACCAAACATTGATCCTGGTCATAATCTGTTCCCAAATCAGTCATATCAGTTTAATACTGTTTGTTCCATTTTGAAAACTAAATATTGATTGACTGCGTTTAATCTGTTTTGCTAGTTCTCCAGCAAGAGAGAGATTTTTGGTCCGTTCCTAGGCACCCACATAGAGACTGAATAGCCAAAATCAAACAGACGCAGAGATTTTAATCTTTAGTATGATGGATGTGATTTCTTATTCCTCCATAAAGTTTTTTTTTTCTAGTGGACTGGAGTAGTTGTTTTCAATCTCATGGTGAGACCTGTGTTTGTCAGGTCATACAGGTCAAAATAGAATCAATTCTGATATAGTAAAAAAATCAAAGTCTGAAATCAAAGTAATCCTAAACATGCAACTCATGTAAACAATCAGTAGGTCTGTATATGAAGTGATTGAGGAAACAGAATGATTGAAAGAAATGTAAACTTGATGTTTGGATTCCATATTCAAAGAAATGTTGTTTATTCTGTTATACTTTTACTCTTGACCTCACAAACAAGGAAGCACATTGAATACTTGAAGTTGCACTTGGAAAGGTCCTTGTATACCATCATACTCCTTTTTTGGATAAAAACGTAATTGGAAAGTATTAAATGACTGGTAATTCCTGGAGAATAATAAACACCCAAAGGTTATTTTTTCATAATGAATACAATCAAAGATGTCGTGAATTAAACATAATCTCTTATGTCAGACCATACAAAGGAGATTATTTTTGGAGAGAGAAAAACCTAAGAGCTTTGTCAAGTTTACCTACACATATTGATTTCCCTCCGATTTCGTTAGAAAGTGAAAAATGTACCACTGATAAAAGGAAAACTAATGAGCACTGTTTCTATTTATTGATCATCCCAGATTTAGTTGGAAAGTTGAAAATAGAAGTTGTTCTAGGTCAAACAATGTCTTGATGTCAAGACAGAGATTCATTGTAATGTGGTCAAACTTTACTGGAAAGCAGACTATAGGACTGGACACTTGAAACCTAGAGACGGTTTGATTAACCACCGGTAAGATCACTTGGATACCCAGTAGTGTTTATTTCTGATGTTTGATCAGGAGAAAAAAAGTTGTCTATTCTTTCTTGAGTCAGTAAGAAATAAATAGTAATCATTGTTATATTTCATCATCAATTGGACCCATTTGTCAGATCTATTTCAATATGCGGTCCATGAATATTACATGTTGGTGTAGAGAAAAAAGTAATCTATTTCATTTTTTTAATTTGATATTTCAACAAAACTCTGAATATATTCCTATTCAGTCACCTCACAATACTTACACTTTATTTCAAGATATTGAGTCATTATTCCCTCCTATCAACACCAATGAGTATGTACCTCCACAATATTACTAGCAAAAGTGGGTTCCATGATGTCTTTACTAAAAATCAATATACTTTTTTATTCCCTTCCAGCATCATTCAAATTGCAGCTAATCAAACCCTGTAGTGATAAATCTGGACAGTCCTTTGTTGACTAGACTGCCTAATCCATGCTACAATGACCTTTAATCCCCAGACTCATTTATCATCTTATCAGCCAAGCTTAGCCATCATTTGTGATCTCATTTACATATGAAGGCCCTGGGGATCTAATAGGGTTTAGTATTAATTAAACAGGGAGCTATGATATAGTGGATGGTTTATAACATAGCCTCAAACTCTACCATGTCTACTTGAACCCGTTGATCAATTATTGATGTTGATTCAAGTTTAAAGTAGTTCTGTCTACTACCCACTACTACCAAGTCAAAAGGATTCTTAGAAATCTCATATCAAACTGTCTTCTTGGTCTCTTTGGCAACTTTACTTTGCTCAGAACAAGAAAGACGATTCTTTCTCCTTTTGCCACCATTCCCACAATTAAACAAATGTGGTGATTAACAAGAGACAAATGGAAGATGAGATTAAAGAGAAATTCCAGTAGTTGCAGTAAACACTGATTTCATGAGAAAGTCTGTAAAACCAGGCTTAATTGTCAGTATATCATCGAGGATCTAGATCTGGTACAGTTACATAAACTGAACTTTGTGAAATCTGGAAATCTACGCTGAAAAATGTTCAGACTGAACTTCCCTAACACAGATAAGCGCACGTGGGACACTGTATAATTATTGCTTTGAGCGTCGGGCCCGACGCTCTACCCGAATCCTGTGCTTATTTGCTGATTTCTCAGCAATTACACAATTTCTTCCAGAATCCTTTGGCACATGCGTTTTATTTATACAAACAGACACTTTGGTGGTCATTTCATTGGATTCTGTAGGAACTCATTTTGATATCGTTACCAAAACTAGCATTTACCTTTAAGAAAAAGGCAAGAACTGGGATATCCCCTCATTCCTCTTCCTAACAGGATACCGAAAATTATATTTACAATCATAATTGCAAAGCTACAAATTGAGACATCACCGGACAAATAAATTTTCCATTTATTACTCCAAGAGTCATTCAATACCCAACATCAAATTTGCCGCCAGAACATTTTCTACAAGATGATATTGACTTTATCCAGTGGAACAAATATGAAAAACATTATTTGTCCAATCCCCTGCAGCGTGCATTAAACGGACAATAACTCATCTCCACGCCGCCGCTATCACTGCTATCAAATGACCACACAGAGCATCTCCAGTGACTCAGGGCGTATACCAGTAGGGAGATTTAATATCTCCTCCTCCTGAAATTAATACAGAAGAGAGGCAGCTTGGCAAAAACTATCACTTTCAAAATGAGGCCGAGCCTTTCTGGTCTTCATAACAATATATCAGAAAACATGCACTGTAATCATCCAAATGCAAATTAATTTATCATAATATCATCAAACATGATATAGGCCTAATGAAACATCCACCAAACCACAAATTCCCTATGTCCGTTCCTTCAATCTAGAAACAAACTTAATTTGTACTTATGTGAGTCAGGAAAGAAAAAATAACGGTTTGCAGATCTGAATTAATATCTACGACAACCCTTTCCCTAAGTCTGACGAGACTCCCACTCACTGAGAGAGAGAGAGCACTCGCTACCGAGATATTACTCCCGCCGATATAAGATGATGGAGTGTACTTGAACAGGGATGCGGCCCTTGAGCAATGCTGCCTCATATTTGTAGATCTTTCCTTGGAGCGTCAGAGCAGATGATTAGATCCGCAGATGAGGAGGGCATACAGAGCAGCTTAAAGGGACCAACACTTACTGTTACAGACCACATCCATTCAAGATGGGTAAAGTGCCCCAGACGATGTCTTGTGGATATGCGACTTGAATACTCTGTCAGAACAGATGAGGATGGTTTTGAGGGATCACTGGAAAACAACAAAAGGAGCAACACTCATCATAACTGCTTAAGCCTTCTCTGACAAGTGAAATATGATTATCCTAACTTCACCTCATATGAAAGCATCGATGGTGACCCCCCCCCCTAATTCTTTAAATACAATATTTCACATAATTGAAATGCAGCAAGAACATTGGCAAGAGAAAGGCAGACAGAAAACAAGACAAGCACTTTAGTCGCAGCCCCACACCCACCCTCAACGATGATGACGATGAGAGCAATATCTCGGCAATATTCATCTTGAATGTTCCCATCGGTAGCATTTCTTAGGACCTGCTTCTGTCTCTTCTATCCCATAACTCCTTATCATCAGGGATCAGTGCAGCTGACTTAAACAGTTGGCGGAATACATAAATATATTACCATGATAGATTGGATGAAATGAATATTATGACTTTGTCACTACACGTATGTTACTCTCTTCACTACAGAGATCTCATCCAACATTAATGCTCCGTAATTTCTTTAAGAATATATAATGCTTTTCATGAATTTATTTGATGAAGTTGTAGATGGGTCAATCCATCATCATGAACAGAGAATGTTGTTTTTCATGTGAGTTGCTATTCGTGGTATTTCTGAAGAAACTTGAAAGGTTAGGGCAACAAAGAATTCTTTCTTCACAAATATTAAGTGTTTTCTTTAACTATTTCATGGATTCTGATTGCAAATATATATTTTTTTCATGTATTTCCATATTTGGTTAGCAAAGAGGAGAGAACATTGAAAAATTGAATTAAATCCCTCAATATTTCCATATATTTGTAAGTCACTTGTGAATTTTGAAACATATATATGGAAGTCATTCTTAGGAGAAAAATATAACTTCATGTATATATGTGGGCCTATGTAATAAAACTCAACAATATTTTGATGTTACCATGTAACGACAACGTTTGATCTTTTCAGATTTTGCCCGTACATCAAAGAGGAATTTGATTAAGTGGAAGTGTAATTAAAACTTAAACCATTCAAACTGGGGATCATGGAAACCTCTTTATTCCTCTTGATTTCTAGTAAAAAAAAAGTTGTACACATTGGATTGTTAGTATGACCAGAAGGGTTTGGGTAAATATCAATGATGTCTTATTTCTTCTAATGATAGTGAACATTTTCCTGATTTTTTTATAATCCTTCTGTCGTTGTAATTACATGAAGACATTGATTGCATGACTGTATGAGAGGATTCCAGTATTAAAAACAGTCAAATTTGCTGAATTTTACAATAATTTCAAAGCTGATAATCAGTGTCAGCTGACTGTAGCACCTACATGTACATGTACTATATTTATTAGGATTAGAACGATGAATTTCACAGCTGTGTGTGCGTGCATGTAAAGTACAAGCATATAAGATTACCAATGCTTCGTGAATTTTGATATTAGTTGCTGATGTCACGTTTGACTTGGGTCTGACTTCAGATCTTAAGATCATGGTACATGAACTCAGCACTTTCCACAGAAATCCCTTCCTCAAAATATACATGCAGGATTCTTGCTAATTTTTTATAAATAGAAGGAAATGTATTATGAATAGGCATTTAGTGATAACTCTAAAACTAAAATAGAGATTTTAAAGCAGGGATATTCAGGACTGTACAACCGGTAAGAAGCTATTTCCAATATAACAAAAATAACTTTCTCCTGTTTTAATATTCATCTGCTCTCTATAATCCCTTAGCTTCATCCTCCTTTCATTAATGACACTTTCCTAGTATGCCTACGCATCCTGGAATTCATATCAGGAAAAAAGACATTACATAAAAAACATGTAGGTCTACCGGGATGTTCTTGTATTCCAACAAAAACAGTATTGTAAGAAATGATGTCATTCAATAGAGTGCACAACTTTCCTAATTTCATTTTAGAAGTTTACACTTAAAATCCTGGAAAACTTTTATTGATGAAAATAATCCCCAAAACTGTGGTGAAAAGTAATTTACAATACATCACATTATCAATTCATTAAGTAAGCCTACTGGCCAAAATATATTTTTGGGGGAACATACAATTGAATTTCACATATTTTAATATAAAAAAATCTATAGGCCTACATAGTGCAACATCAATGGCACACAGATCATCCAAGAAATGTCACCATTCCAAAAATTTCCTAGCTGTGTCAGAGTTGTTAATATCAAGGTTGTTGTATTGGGTAATGCACTGGGGGCTGTCGTAGTTGCCCACTCCTTTATTTTCCCTTTCATGTTTTATTTTCCTCTAGTGTTAATGTTTCCCTGTTCATTCACATTCAAATCACGAATGTCGGAGGTGACAGGAAGCAGTTATGATCCATCGAGCCAAGACCGCCTGCTACATTTAGCTTTCTCCTTCCCGAACCCTACTCACGTTGTCCCTACTCACGTTGCCCCTACTCACGTTGCCCCTACTCAGACCCCATCACCAGTTTTACTTCAACCAGGAAGCACTGTTGGGTAATACAAGCTTTCAGGCATTTGCGTCATGGCATACCCTATCCCGATACCCATCCCTGTAAACCGCTCTCTAGATCTTCAACATTTGGTTCTAATAACCCTGCCAAACGTACTGGAAACATTCACTTGTACGTGTAATTCATTCGGCATTCACTTCAATCATTGCCAGTCTTGAATATAAATATCTTTGAATAGTGAACGAGAAATGCCTTGGCTACACTCGGATAACATGAAAAAAGTGAATCTTATTCTTAACATTAGCTTGTGCCCTTAAAATGTCTTTAATAATAAGCCTTTTAAACATGTTTATTCACTTTACAAGAAATTTGTATACTTCTCAACATTGTTTAAATTTGTAAAGAACATTTATAGGTACATAGGCCTATATGTCTCAAGGGCTAGTGCAGTAAATGCATGCAGTAAATTAGAAATTTATGTCAAATTTTACAAATCACAACACTTCAATGTTCTACTTTTTCTTCACTAATAAGAAAAAGAGAAAACTAGTAACTTCACTTACCATGAAGCTTTATAACATCCACATTTGCTTGTAAGATCACAATATATTCAATACTATTCCAATCAGGGTTAGAATGCCGGTATGTCACTGTATGTACTCCTGAGTTCCTTACAACAGATTCCTGGAGCAACACTTGAAGTACGTCTGCCCCCTAACCAATCTAATTCAACACTGACAGGCTGAGTGGGCTTCTCTATTCATGAGGATGAGGTAACAAAAGCAAGTTGTTTTCTTCAAGGAAGGAAGTCTTATTCTAAGATTATCCCCTCCAAAGCCCCTATTGTTTCATTGTGTTTACTACCAAACAACAAGGAGGAGGGGGAGGGGGTATTGAGGAGGATGGTATTATGGGGGGATGGATTTAGGGAGGGGTGAGATACCATAGAAGGATGGATGGATGATTCTGTGTCAGTAATGGTTCTATATGTGCTTGGAATTTTATTGAACTTGTTATTGATGTAAAGAATGGGCCCACTTCTAGAATGGACACTTGGTAAGTCTGAGTAAAAAAAAAAATACTATGTTAAAACTGTAATCTGTCGGATATAGTTGAAGTAAATTTTGCCCATCTACATGTAATAAGAAAACTTATTAATCAACGATTTTGCATACTGAATGTACACAAACTGCAGTGATAACATATTGATCTACATCTTGTGTTTCCACAATCTACCAATGGTTGTCAAAAAGACGACACTGAAATCTATTCTTTCTAAACATATGTCAACATGTCAATCAATCCTTGCATTTGTAACATTCAAACAATAAATGAATAAATAATCATTTCATGAGGACCAAAGCTATAATACCTATTTTCAATAATATTAGGCTAAAATAGGTAATAATCCACTAAAATTAAAAATGAGTAAGATTTAGGGAACACAAATATTTGTCAATACATATTGAAAAATTGAAACCAAATTCTAACAAAATGTTAACGAAGGTTAGTTCAAGAAACTCTCCTGTCATATTGATTATGAAAGAGAGTAATCCTAATCGTTTTTATCATTGTATATATATTCTTGTTTTCTACTTCTACTGGGGTTTTGTGATCATTGAGGTATATCTTCCCAGAGTTGTTCAAAGTAAGAAACTTCTACCAATTTTTAATCAGGATTACAATGCATCCTTCTTGATTCTAAATAGCTTCTCTGATGGACAAGTCAGCCAACAGAATCAATGGATTAGCTCAGATTGTGGCTTACAAAACACAGATTTTGAGAAAAATCATGGCCAAATAAACAACTAAAGCCCTTCTTTTTCTCCTAAAAAGTAAATGCAGTGTACAAGGTAGATATATCAAGAAGGCATTAGTCAGAATTATTACTTTTGTGACATGTGAGTCATTAAAGTTTACTTGAAGGAATGATTCTTCTTCCCTTTTATAAACTCAACTCTTTGTTATTTACAAGTTTCCTTTCCCATCCCTGTCATAATAATTTTCTGTTTTCCATGTCCCAGACATTTTAATCAAGAATCATGCTCTTAACTTCATTCATTTTATGGAGCCTTTCATTCTTTTTAAAACTCACCAAACAACTTTGACATGAAAACAATTTCCTTTACAACAAAATACATCCATAATTTGATAACCAAATTAAATTATTTCATATCAAGGATATTTCAAACAAATTATCCCAGTGAACTCCAAAATCCATTATAATACCATTCTATCCCCAAGCCAAGAAGATACTCCAAAATCAATTACTGTTAGGGTGAATGAATATTCTATAGGATGTAAATTAGAAAGGGGGTTGAGAGTTAAACCTGGTGTAATTTATCTTGTATATGACCTCAGGTTAGCTGGAGACCCTAACAAACAAAATAAAGCCCTCAAGCTATAGAGGACAGACAGGGCAACAGACAAGCTCATTGAAAGGACCAGTTTACATATCAAAATCAAACTAAGATAAATTTGAGCTGTCATTGACTTCATAAAGCAAGAGTCTGGGATATAGCTATAGCAGCATAAAACATTATCAATCCATAATCCTTGAATGAACGCTGAATGAACTGGAAAATGAACCACATCACATGAGGTAGATCACATCTATACATACAGGTATATCAATTCAGTATGGCTCTATAAGGAATCAAAAGGTTTGGGACAAGTTCATGAATAGTCTTGATAACCATACATATATCAGTCTCTTTTGTCAAAACAGATAAGACACCAAAACCCTCAAATGTCCAATAAATTTGTTTTACCAAATGCAATGAAAAAAATATGTTGACATTAATCAGTAAGATCACTGTACATAACAAAAGCAAGTAGACCTATAGGCCCTACCCATACAATTCTAGTTAAAGCCTACATCGTTATCATAAAGAATAGATAGGGCCTTAATTAAAGCAGTGCAGCACAATATGTTAGCCAATTATATAGGCCTAATTCTTACTCTTTATACCCTTCAATATCTTGATGAAAACTAGTTGGTCACAGCATGATAACAGAGCGTATGAATTCATATAATCCAGTGATACTACCATGACAATCAGCTATGTCAAGATTTTTATCAATATCAATTATGGTACTAGGTAGCTTTGAGATTATAGGGTTTGCAAAATAAGACTACTATTGAAAAACAATATGCACTGCTTTGGGGTGAACCAGAGCGAAATCACTCACCAAAAAGTTTCAGAAAACACAAAAATTTGTAAAAAGCCAAGCTATGAACACAAAAAGTCATAGAAAACTGCCTGCCACGGCACAAAGATTTTGAATAGAGCATGAATCACAATAGAATAAGAGCAGTGTAATACTGATTTTGAGAGACTTTGAATAGATATGATTATAAGTAGGTACAATTGATAATCCAACTGATAATCGTGAGTGATAAAATATTGGGAAAAACAGGTCACATTTTGATGGAATAAAAGCGAAAAGAGAAACTATGATTGATCATGGCAAGATCACAATACATCCCATGCAATGAAAGAAAACCTCACTCTGGTAATGACTTGGACTGGTATTAAAAGATTATTCATCAATACAATAAAGCTCTAAAAATCCTTTAAAAATCATATATTTTCTCTCTTCTAGAGGAAAAGTTTTGCCCAGCGGGAAGGTTATTTGCCTTCAACTCGGCTTGATTTTGAGAAAATGAAAACTTTGCTGTTGCCCTGACCAATAGGAGCCCAGCAGGTTGTTTGTAACCTGTATTTGAACCACTCACAGATCAAATCATCTTGCTATTGACAGACCCACTACTGACAGGGGTCATGAACTGACCTCAGTGAGATCGTATGTCATGTCCAGGGGGGGGGGGGGGAGAAGGGGGTCATGAGTGGCAGAACTCTAGAGCAATGAGAATCCAACAGCTCAAGGAAAGAAGCTGCTGTAGAGTAGGCCTATACAACCTAATACACAACAATTTCAAATCAACAAGATGCTACATTTCAATATTTCATATGCTGACAAAAATTGCTCAAAAATTACATTGGATAAAAACTTTTAGGAGTAATGACATTTACGCCTACTATCCTCCTCTGACTTGGTTCTCACAATAAAACAGGATGTAGCAGAATGAATGGTGAAATATGTTTCAACTGGGTAATAGTAGACTGAATCTAGATTCCATAATCATGAAAAGGGACAACGCAATATTCTCCCAGAAATTGTATTAAAAATAAAAAAAGATTTAGGGCTGCAAACATTGTCGTTGTGTGAGAATTCTTCCAGAAAAATGCAAATCTGAAAACAAAGGAGATTTTCATCATTAGTTGGTCCTTGTTCTGACTTTAGGTCCATGGTTGGACTTTGTGCATTATACCATGAAGGCTAGTACAACCTCACCCAGGACTCACCCAGCAGGAGACCTGAAACAGAGCCCTAACATTACCCTGGGTCTCTGCATCCAACCTCACCATGGGGTCACCAATGCACCCCTGAACACAACACTAATGAGTACCCCAAGGGGAACCTAACCTAAACCAAAGGATTTAGAGGCCACCAGTAACCATGGAAACCCGGACCAGAGGTCTCAGGTAGATGAGATTGGAAGGTTTGTTGTTGTTAGGAGCTCTGATTGGAGCAGTGCCAAGTCAGCGTCTTACAAACAGACTATAGTGAGCAAGATGGTGTGCTGGTGATGAAGTCCACATCATACATTCATCAAGGATTCATCACTACTTCATAGTCCTGTCCGTGACGCAACACGGAAAAACTCTCTTTCATCATATAGGCCTGACCATCATGGAATCACGAACTGATTTTCTTTACAGTCTTCCCGACTACAATGTAATTACACAGGCAGACACTGTCTCATGATACATGCAATTACAGAAGCCAATCATGTTCTTGGACTTTATTCAGGTATCACTTATCCAAGATATAATGGGCCTTTTGACCTAAAACACACAGACACATTGTAATATCGGTAGATGAAAGGATGTTCCATACATGGTTTCAAGGGCGACTGTCTCAATGCCACTTTCAAACTATGGCGACTGAAATCGATTATAACTAAATACCTATTCTCACATACGTCACTATCAAAAAGCTCAGCTGTTGTAGAATTGAATATATTTGAAAAAAACATTCACAATGGCTAAACGCTTTGGATATGAGATGCTACTTGCGTGCTCCAGTTCTTCAATACTTTACTGTGCACAATAATGAGAGCCCTACAAAGTAGTCTAGAACTGTACTTTACAGTTTTCCAAATCCTACACAAGGACAGGACACTTTATCCATTAGCTGTTTATCTTTTTTGTGAAAAGAAGGAACTACTTACAAAGGACAAACTACATGCCTCAAGCTATTTTTTATCCTCACTTAATATCGTTTGAAAATAAAATATCTTGGAAAGTACTTATTTTCGAGGAATAATTTTTTGAAGTCCCTTGATAATAATATACATCAATTATTTTTAAGTGTTTTTGGTCCAATCAAAATCTGAAGGATCTAATATGATTGATCATTCTGTTATGTTCTTCCTTTTGTTCAGAAGTGATTAAATTTGTGTGAATGAAATCAGAGAACAAATGTTTGATAATGATGTGGAAGAAATTCAGGCCAGTAATATCAAAGTTGATAGCAATTACTGGCAATCAAGGTTGATTTCCCTTAATTACGTCTCAACCAAGGATTTGGAACAAAAAAATTGCTCTTCAGTAGTTATCACAATTCAATCAAATTCAAAAGCATATACTAATAGCTACTTACATTTGGGCCTATTAACTCTGCATTAGAATAACAATCAACAAAAAAGAAGTAATAAACAATTCTTATGAAGCTTACAGTACACGGGGATGCAAAGGTTGCAACAATATGAAACTCACTAGTTGTCCAATCCTCTACAATATCTGCCAGAATAAACACTTAAATTATCATAGGCCTACATACATTTCTTTATTGCGTCAAATCAGTCATTTGTAACAAAATCTTGCATGCGAGGTGAGCCTGCTGCCCGACTACCAATCAATTCAGTTGAAATTAATTAATGCTCAATCAAGCTTTTCCTCCACTTCTGCCATTTAATGCCATTTCTAGTTTTCCCTTTTCGCTCAAAATGAAAACAAAGTGTGAATTTATTGCTTTATTTGCACTTATCCAATTCAAACACAATGAAACCGTTCATTGGTGATGGTTTTGGGGGCCCAATAACATACTGTGAAGGGCTTCAGTGGTATAAACATACATATATATAGCCTACATGTTGCCTTCAGTAGAACTGTTTAAGATTTCTTGAAACCTATGAAGACTGACCCTATACAAACATTGACTATGTTACAGAAACAAGGCTGATATTTATTTATTCAAAGATGTGTATGGAGGAGGGGTTGGGTGTTTGACAAGGGTGGGCTAACAAAGAACAAGTTTAACAGAGCCCCAAATAAACAAACATCCTAACCATCAGCTTATACACATCAAACAAAAAAATGAAAACAACTTTTAATTCATGCGTCCTTCGAGTCATTTACGATCATTTTGTACAAGGGATGACTGGTCAAAAGGGCCGTCTGCACCATCCCGAAGTTTCAAATTAGCGCGCTATTTCTGATCCGGCAAATTATCCCGATCTGAAAAATCTCGAGATAGTTGGCGGTGCAGACGCAATTATCGCGCTAGTTCGTAGGATTAATCTCGAGATTGCAATCCCAAGTCAACTCGGGTTTATTTGCAAAATAGCGCGCTATTTTACGAATTATCCCGCTAATTCGTCGGTGCAGACGCACTCGAGATTGGACTCGGGGTAATTTATTCATGACGTCAGTCCATAATGCAATTCGCGTTCCACTTCCGCCTTGGTCAAAACATAAACACGTGCGGAAGTCAACTTTATACATGCGAATAGCGTTCATAAGCAACGATGGTGTCCCACCAGTGAATGGATTTTGGGAGAGACCAGACCGAAGGGGGAGGCGCTCATCGACGATGGTCATATTCAATAACAACACTGACAGCAGTGTTGTCTTATTCCTTCGCAAAATGTGAGCAAATAGCATTTCTTTCCTCCTTCTCTCCCTCTCTCTCTCTCTGTCGTTGCCTCCTACTCCGCCATCATATTTAACGAAGAATACATCACTTCTTCACTCGCTGAGCTGAGAGGATTGTTGCATAACACCGGTTGAATTCGGCGAAAGTGCTAGTGAAAGGAGTACATTGCTTGCATATCGCGGGAAGTTATTCAAAAGCGCGGGCCGTTGAAACTCCAAGATCCGAAAGTGCGCATGCTCGTAATATCGGGCTTGTTGCCTCGCTCGAGCAGGAATCGCTGTCGTGGGATGGTGCAGACGGGGTTTCTTGAATCTCGAGATTAATCGCGAAGAGGGCTGATCGGGCTAAAATCTCGAGATTGAGCAAACTCGGGATGGTGCAGCACCGCCTAGTAACAACATGATCATTGATTCAAATGTTCAGAAAGTACATTGGCTTTCCGGTAAACTTGTTCTGTTGACAATATTGGTATGACATCACATAATGCAGTGGCAGCAGCGCTGACACTTTAGTATCTAGAACTAGTAGGCCTGGGCATCTGTAAAAAAAGACACCTCATCTACAAAGTGTCTGTGATGGGGAAAACACTTGCTGCGCTTGTCAGCTCCGATACAAATGAAAAGACAGTCCCCCTTTTTCATACCAAACACAGAGGATTTTCTTCACACTACTATGAGTAGATTGTCAGTTTGTCTCAAACTCTCCTCCAAGATGCCTGTTTAATTCATGAGTTTGGCTATCGTTTGTCTGCTTTTCTCATTCATAAAGCCCATAAGGGCATGGATGGAGAGTGAAATTATCACGCAATAATGCTACTTTGACTACAAACTCTGCTATATCAATAAAATAACCTTCTATTTTGGGGGAGTAGAAAGGTGATGGAGAGTGTGTTGGTTTCTTTGGTTTTTAACTTTCAAGCACCTGTGTACATACCATGGTCTTCTAATGTGTCTAGTTTTCCTGCTAAATTTCTAAATATAAATCATCCTAACGAACTAATAAACATAATTTCCTTTCCATAATTTGTAACCTATCAGATGTCTGTATCAGTCTGTATTGTCCTAGTAGAAGTCTACTACAGTAGTAATCTAAAGATATCTTGTTTCCATGGTAAATTGCAACTAAAATGACCCCACTAATCCATGCTCTGTTCTCCTTACAACAAAGTCATCATGCACTCATCGCTAATATTCCAACAACATAAGCGTGGCCCAATTTCAGTGAAACCAGCTTCGTAATTGTAGCTAAATTGGGGAAATGAGTCGGTTAAGGGGAAAATAAATTGATGATCTAATGGCTGTTGTTGGTACGTAGACCAGGCACGAGATCAGAAGAAAGGCATTCGTTGTTGGGAGGTGAAGACACGCGAGAAAGGAAGTGGTTGAGTCTTCCTCCAGACGGGAGAGAAGAGGGGGAGAGAAGAGGGGGGCAGATTAGGGTGGTGCCCAGAGTGTAAGGGGTGGAGGAAGTGGAGGTGAGATGATTCATAGAGGTGCAGAAAACACCAGAGGTAGTATCATAACCAAGGAGATAGGAGATTAACTCAATATCTTCTTAATCATCACAGTAACATTCCATACTACTCAGGTACTTTTGAGACACCCTTTAGGGCTATTTGTGGATCCCACAGCATTGATCTGTTGTTCACAAGAAACCTACAGTGTACTTCTCTGAAACCACATCTTCCATGCATATTAAACTCTATCTTCTATGCTATGTGTTTTCTCATTATCTGGAAATGACAACAGATGAAATTTCTCTGAATAAGGTTTTTCAAAAACACACAGTCCAATGTATTTCAAGGCTTTTCAAGCTTTGATAATTATTTACATAACCTTCACTTCTCAACACCTGGGCTAAGCAAGATTTAGGGATTTTCACACAGGTAACTCCATGCCAATCAAACCAAGCAATAATTGGAGATCTACAAGATACCATACACCTGGTGAAAGATAAAATGGATTAACTGTGAGAAAATGACATACAACCTTCTTGCCCTGGGCTAATAATATATCATACCATGGACCCTATCCATGATCATATCGATAAATCCATTTCTAGTGACAATTTGTTCTGTCTCTGTCAGTAGCATTGGAGACAGAGGTTTATGGTCAAGGAACTCAATAAGCATAAAGTCTGACAACAGATCTTTAAATGTGTTGCATTGCATGCATCTCCTCATGAAGTTGTTATGACTATGATCCATGAATTTCCTTATGATAGTAATCATAAATTATATTTGGTAATGCATATTCTTATGATGCTCCATGTGCAGGTCTATAATGCATGCTGGGATGAAAGGGCCTAATAATATGTTACAATTTATTTACTCAAAGTGATTTTCCTTTATCAAGATTTCTACATCAATATTGCAGTGATTACCGGTATGGACCTACTAAAGATACTGCACTGTTATCTTGTGTTTGGACAGGTTTGTGGGGACCATAAGCTCTCTATCAAATCTAATCATCTTTGAACATTGTACCAAGCTTCATCATGAATACAAAGCCTTGCCACACCTGGGGACCGGACCTGATTCAAGTACAACAGGCCATGGAGTTTAACATGACCCATACTATATCACCTTATGCACCTGTTTTACATAAATCAATTCGGTACAAACTTGATGCCGATTGCAATGAAAATTGGTAGTAAATTCAACATCTGGAGCTGCAGCAGGCCATAGAATTATGGCTACAGCAGCCACGATGGTGATATCATAATCATGAAATTGATCTCTTTGGCTCCTAAAATATCCCCATGGACAATAAACCTTGTAGGGTCCGTGACAAAATTTAACTCATGGTCTATTATCAAAATCAGTGTTACATCATCTAACTCGATGATAACTTTCATACATTCGAAAATTGAGAGTTTACAACTGCCCATTTACAACAAAAGGTTTATAGTTATATCAAATTTAAAATGGTGAAATATATTGCTTGATATGTTCTACAATAATTTAATTCTCAATCTTAAAAAAATATATTGATGTGTTATTCATTTGACTGACTGTAAAGATATGAATATTGCACTATCTGTAACACTATCACACTGTTTTACAATTAGGCCTACAACTACAAGTTGACTTGATTATTGCTTCTCCATTGCATAACTGCATTATGGGAATCATTATCATATCCATTAGCCATAATGATATGAACATGAATGGATGAGGTTATGTAATCAATTTAGACACAATTGACCAGAAAATGCTGCTGACTGTGGCTTGATCTGCACCTAATTATAAACGCAATATTGATGAAAACCTCTGGGCTAATTTGACACACACGTAATCAATTAGAATCTTCAATAATGAACCAGCCTATATTCTGCTCCCAAGAAATTATGTAAATGGAGTGAGAGCCTTGTGCTTTAAAATTTCAGCTGGCAAACAATTTCGCTGCCTGATGTAGCTTGGCTCTAGATCTATCTACCCCTGTGTTTTTTTTTCAAGAAATAATTATTCTAACTGACATTCAGCAATATAATTCTTCACATGAATGACTAATAATATTACACAGCAAAAATTAAAAACATTTCAATATTATCAAAATACCTTTACTTTAACTAATCTTAGCAAGCTTCAATAAAATCTTGTTCCAACCTGGCTGAGGCGATATTGCTACTAGTTCCTCTACATTTAACAGCTAGACTAATCATCTGAACATATAACTTGCTTCTTTGAATGGATGGCATCATTGTTAGGGAATACTCTGACTACATTCTGACACCCCTATGATTTTCAAAGCGTGCCGAAAGTACGCCAATGTTTGGGATATTGCAACATCATAATAATCCAGCATCTCTAAGCCACTCCTAGATACTATCATCTCAGGGGGGCATCTCCTACCAAGACGATATTGATTATGGAGGCCTTTAAGTTGAAAAGAGTAATATAAAAACTATTGTTATGTACTACAAGATCTTTCATTTTGTTTCCATTATTCACGCCGCCAATGTTATGAAACACCATGACTACAAATCCCAGAAAGAGTACCGTCTGATGTTAGACGTGTGCCAAAAGCGCGTCTGTGATTATACTGATAATTACAACATCCCTAAATCTGTTCAATTATAATCAATTGGGTCAAGATATAGAAAACTGCATCAGCTAGGCCACTATTAATCTAAAGAAGATGGGCGACCAAAGGATAGACCGCATCAGGGGGCCACCTCCTAGTTAGCTGACACCTTCATTTTATAGCTACTACAAAAGAACAATAAATCATAATGGATACGGATAATATAAGATAGATAATGACTATTAATACTATTACCCCCCATGGCCAAGTTGAACACCATTGATAAAGGCAGTATGTTTCACAATCCCTGTGTGGGCGGCGGTGGAGCATCCTCCCGGCACACGTCAGCCACACATCTCCCACACTTCACCTAGCCCGTGTCCATTCATCGAGGGTAGGAGGGGCACAAGCAAGCCAGCCTCTATTTACTTTCAAAGATTGGTGAGCCCTGTCAATGGAATCTGCTGTACAGGTATGGAGCAAGCCGAAGGTCTTGGCTTCAACTTGCCCATCAAACCCTGGAAATACAGCTAAAAAAATGAATGAAAACTCACCTTATATGATAATTCCACCGGGTATCAGGCTAGTACTCCATTGGAACTCTAAACAGAAATGCTGAACTATCCAGAAAAAAGCAAAAACACAGAATATAATCAAATTTTAGGAAGAATTCCAGCACAGAGGGTAATGATCAGAGAATCACTGTCAAGCTATGCTACTCCACAGTCTACTCTAGCACTCTGCCTAAGCAGTCTCCCCAAGCCACTGGTGACAAGTTACAACTGGGATAGTCCATTATTATAGGGGTGTCTAAACTTGTGTTCAAGAATTATCCTTGCAAAACTCTACACAAAATCAAATTAATGTCTAACATTTACACTCATAGAATTAACTTTAAGCATTACAGAGTTGTAATATTTTATTTTTATATTTTTGAGAATAACTATCCGTTTTTTAGTTTTTCTATTTTTACTATATCACCTAGACTCTCTAACCAGTAGGAAGATCCAATCATGAATATTCACGAGAAGCCTGAGGGCTGCCAACCTCCAGTTTGAGCTCAAGAGGGGGAGAGTAGTCTACTCCAGAAGCCACTTTTGCAACTGTAAAATTGAAACACAAACAGAGGGTAAAATATAATTGGAATTACTGCATACAGTAGGTGTAGGTATACTTTACTGTTATGGTCTGGCAGTGGAAGGGGAAGAGGAAGGGATTTATTATCACTATAATATATTCTATATATTCTATGACATTAACTTCCTTCCTCTGTTAGACAATGATATATCATAGATATATCTTCCTTTCTTTTCTTATCATTTCCATGTATTTCCATTATATCAACAAAGTCCTTTTGCCAGAAGGAATGTATGAGTGGAGAAAGTCAGTTTGCACACTACAGATGCACCAATTCCCTCCTCATGCAATACACCAAGGAAAATATTACTCCTAAAATTATATCATGTGGGTCCCTCATAGCTCATCAACCAATAAGAAGAAACCTTTTTATTTATTTCACAAACCATTATTTGAATCAGTATATTTACTTTATTCAAAGTGACGAATCACACTGTGTTTGAACAAGGATTAATTCTATAATATTGAGAAGAAAGATATGTTCTCGGGAAAAAGAGTATTCGGTCACATTCCCATCGCAGCACGCATAAAAAACTCTAGCAATGCACATAAAATGAACATATCAAGGTCTGCATCAAAGACTAGTCAAAGAGATGCTCTGTGTGTCTTTATCTCCTCTAGCCTACCAAAATCCTATATTATCTGTCAATGCATACAATGATTAGCCTGAATGGAACACACTCTGAATAAAAAGATGCCCTTCAGAACCATGTTTCACACTCCAATGGAATTCAATCATATACGGGTTATTGTAACGCCATTAGAAAGAGCATCCAAAGATAGTTCATCAAATCAATAAGCCTTACCGAGATATAATAATGGTCAGTTGAAATTTCAGAGGTCACTTTTGACCAATCATTTCTTTATGAGTGCTGTGGAAATAAATGAATTCAGTGGGGTGGAGATAGCTATCATAATCTTGCATTGTTCAAAATGGGTCACTAGGTGGTTTCAGACCGCCTCGAAGTTCGCCAGTTCCAGGTATTCTCTGATCGGGAAATTTACCCCGATCAGAAAATACCAGGTATTTTGGCGGTCTGAAAGCAAACTACGCGTAATATCCCCGAAAGAAAATACCCGATAAATAGTAGGTACTTGGCGAAATTACGAGAACTTTCGCAGGGATTTTTCCAAGGTCGTGGGTAGTTTGGCGGTCTGAAAGCAAATTACGGGAACTTTTAGCCCAGCGTGTCGTTGGGTGCGGCGCCGTGCATGGGTTGCTGCTGGGCTAGTGATTTTGAATTTCGCGCCTTGCTGCTTATCAGACCATACTGCGCATGCTCGTAACTTCAGGAACTTATCCCGAAGGGTATGTTTCAGGGCGGTGTGAATGCAGGAATAATTAATGGGTATTTTTCAGCCTAAAAAAGTTCTCGTAATTTAACGGGGATTCTTGTGATCGAGGCGGTTTGAAACCACCTAATGATGGTGGTGATGATACTTATCATTTTCTTTCACTAAGATTAAGAGATTAAAGATCCAAAATCTATATAAAAAGTAGTGATATGTGTGATGCTGATCAACTAACAAAATGTAATCCATTTCAACGTAGCTTGAGGCTAGTTAGAGGCTTTCATTTGTTTCATTCAAGTTGACTTACTTGTTTATAATGTTTTCAAATTAAAAAGAATGTTACTTAATTACTTTTCCAGTAACTGAAAAGTATAGTTTTACCATGTTTCAGTTTGACTTTGAGAACTCGCTATTCAAAATTTCAATTAAAGTTTCTATTTTTTCACCAGGCATGCAGACTCGGCCCAAACATGCAGCAAATTACCTAATTCAAAACAATTATGGTTATTAGTGAAAATCAAAATAGACGTAAAACATCCAGCTGGGCCAATGCTAGACCATAAAAATAATCAATCCAACATTACTGTAACCCTGGTCAAGTTCTTATGCCTATCCCATGTCTAGTGAACCAATTTGCACCTCAGAATCTCCTGAAGTTACCAAATAGCATACAGGTCAAATAGGTCTCACTCCCTCCAGGGGTGCAATAGATTGGTAATGCAGAGGTGCGCAAACTCTTTAAAGGGGACCAAAGTCACCAAATGTTGTATACCATTCCAATTATTGTTAATCGGCTCTGGCTTAATTTTCTCTTATACATAAATTTTGAATAGATTACTTAACATAAACATATTGCCTGTTGTCATAATTTTCCAATCTTTGAAAATCAATATCAATTTTACTTAATTTCAATATTCAGCAAATATTCTGATGTTCATAGAAACATGAACCACAAAAATAAATCTACTTCTTTCCGGTGTTCAGAATCTTGTATTTGGTGCAAATATGTACCCCACGACTTAATATGTATTTATAAATTAATACATACTTCTATCAAAAGCAAAACTATAAGTGCTATGAGCTTCTAATTAAGATGAAAAGTGCGCTATACAAATTTGATGGTTTATTTTTTAATCATTACTGATATACTTTTAATATGTAGAGACAAAAATGAAATATCGGCATGGTAGTATTCTACAGACATAGATCTCCAGTCACCCCCCCCCTCCCCTTTCCAAACTCTGAATTGATCATAAAAGCACACCAGCGATTCCCACACTTATTTCACCTGAGTGAATAGTGAACGAGTGGTCTGATAATAGCCTCACCTCACCCCTGCTACTTCAAGCTTTTGAGTCCTTTCAGAGACCATGCTAAGTAAATGTTAGACTCTCACAGCTTCGTACAGTTCTTTAGGGTTCAGATCTCGTCACAAGGAAATAAGGACCAAATAAGAATCTAGAATCAGAACATAATAGGGTGAACAGCATGAGATTTATGAAGCAGGGTTGAGGCCGCTCCAGGCTCCTGTATTTATTCTTAGATGGTTTTACCTGTTTTTCTAAGCCCTTAACCTGAATCAAAACTTGTTCACAACTGGAATAATGATGTAATTAGCAGAAAAGTAGAAAAACAATCTGTGCAGAATTATGATATAAATAAATATGTATGAATGAGATGATTGGCAGGATTTATTTTCACAGATTTTTCTGGAATTCATAATTTTTTTCACAGAAGAATAAATTGAATGACACTGAAGATTTATTTCCTTGATATCAACAAACAATTTATTGGTTGGCTGGCAGAAGGGTAGTAGCTTGTACAAGAGCAGGATTTTGAATTCCTACATGGCTGGCAAGCACTCGCTATAAAAGTCAACTTCTACAATGTACAAGTTTTAATGTCTTTATACCAAGAGGAAAGTAAATTGGCATATACGGATAAATCCTGTCAACCTAATTCCAGCCAAGCAACAATTCTATCTTATAACATTTAGTACAATATCAATTACCTTGACCACCCCCCTCTCTCTATTTTCTACTTGTATTACATTAATGTGTCTAGCCTAGAAAAATTAAGTAAAGCACTTAAATCTTCCAAACCTCTGATTCCTGTGGGTTCTTCATCAAATAAAACTTTCAATAGTTTTTGTTCTTTTTGCATCATCTGAAAATTGCACATGCAACACTTGTTTCTCCTCCATCCCTCCCTGATACTGCTCTTTCTTATTTATTTTATCTTTTATCTCCCATTCACTTTATTTCACAATCTATTCACTTCTTTTTTAATTATTTTTTCTATACATTCATATTTGTAATCATTTTGTATCAATTTCTATAGGTTTTATCCTTTGTCTTCCTAACAAGGTAGGGGATCTAAGAAATGGAGCAAACTCATAGATTTGGACAATTTAACATGAAAAGTCTGATATTTGCACAGCCCGGGAGCGGGTAAGAAAGCAAACTTTCTGTGTCCTTGTGAGGTAGTGCATTAAGAGCCAACATTCACAGATCAATGGGCGTACAATAACGAGAAAATCACCTACTCAACAACTCAAAAGCTAACGGTTCATTGTTACTCTGTCTTTCCCCAACTGTCATATTAAACATTGAGATATACAGGAGAAACAATACAACCAAGTCAACTGTGTCGAATAAATGTCCCATGAAAATAAGAATTACCTGTACCCCCTAAAATGGGAAAAAGGCAAGACAAAGAAGATATTACAGATTGCTTCTTTTGTGGTAGTTTACGGTCTACTGGATTTTCATCATTAAATTGCTGTATCATGGTTTCTTTATATTAATTTAAGATTTTAATTGAACTTAGAAGCATTTCTTTAATTGCATTCAATCAGTGAATGTTTGTCAAAGGAGTATCTCAGAATATTTATTTAGCAATAATGTAACCAATCAGGTTGATTCCTTTCACCAAAATAATACAAAATCAAGAGCTTAAGAGAGTGCTTTTAATACCCAAAACCATTTTTACCTTCACACAAAAGACATCATGTCAGTATAAGAAGTTAACCCTTTGACACGATGAATATATTATTTTCTTTTAAGGAGATAGAAATTCATGAAGTGCATATAAATTATTTTTCTTACTCACTAAGTAATTTGTTTAAATTCTTTATTTTGATGGGGGGGGGGAGAAAACCCTCTCCATATGGGTTGCAGTGTGTCCCTACACCCTCCCCATGTCCTCAAAGGGTTACTGTTAAAGCAACCCACTCTTCTATACGGTAATCAAAAGTACTAATATGAATGTATTGGAAATTGGGTTCAAGCAAGTCACTAAAACCTGCTTTGGTGGTCATCTATGAACTACTAATTTCCGCATAGCAAAAGCTTCATTAATTCAGAATTTTGATCTTGTTTGGAGCATTACAGTCTCTCCAAGTTCCAAAGTGCCAATTTGTGATGCTTAATTGAAGTTGTGAAACTAATTGAAAAGAAACCAGTTGCCACAAAGTGACCGCTTTTAACTTATGTATGCAATAAGATCTTTATACCACTTAACACCAGAAAAGCAACAGGAATTACCTTTAATGATTGCAATAGATGCAGACTACAGGTGATTATCATTACCTCCCAGTGTGCTTTATGAGACAGCAGAAAAGTTTGTCTATATTGAAATCCAATTTCCTATGAAACAGGAGATGTCCTCCCTGCATCCATCAGCCAATTCACAACACTGAGAAAGTATATGACATCATTCTGTAGAAAGAAATATCAAGTGATTAGTAAAAAGGGGTCAACTTAAGAACAATGTACACCCTCCAAAATCACTTTAATTTGTGACCATCTGAATAGCGCACAAACCAATTTGTGTTTGTTTTTATGTTCATTGTGAGACAAGAGTTAAGTAACGGTTTAATCTGTATACTTGTGAATTAGCTTCAGCTATATGATTAAAACTTAAATCAGAGAATAACAAATGGCTTGCCATAGAAAAAAAAGATCATGAAGTCATTTGTACATTAAAAAACATCTCTATAGAAAGAACCCCCTGATATAATCATAACACATCTGATATCATACACTTGCTCCTGTGTAGGAGGATATTTGGGTGGGTAGAGATGGCTTACTCAAAAAAGAGCTAACTCAAGTCTCAATTACTAATATTTATATTCCATTTTTATACTACTACCCACTCAAGATAATTCATTCATATGAGTCAAGTTCAGTTTTGAAGAAATCATAATCTGTAATAGGCCAACATAATTCAAGGCCTAACTTATATGGATCTTGGAGAAAATTAAATGATTGACTTCAATCTGCATGCTAATGCTAATGTATCCTTTCTAAAGGTGAATATATAAATACTTGCTAGACATTATTAGAGCTTCTAAGAGTGCAAAATACACAATTGTTCATCATTTCTCTCCAGTATAACATTAACATGCAATGAATCAAATCAAGGTATGGTCTTCATAACAAATTAATAATGATTTACAGATATTCATGGCCATTAGAGCAAATTTACACTCTCTTTATTGTATGTAAATGAGGCATTCAACAAGAAATTCAAACAAATTTGTCAACAAATTCAAACTTTGGAATACAAGATAAATATATGATAACAGTAGAGTTCGAAAACTGCGATCGTGATTGCATTGTTTATCTGGGCTAATATCAGGAAGTAAAAAACTATGCTCACAACTGGAACAGTTTATTATGTAGCTGTTGCAGTTCATCAATGAAGTCCAACAGCAATAAATCAAGCAGAAAAAAATGAAGCATAATTTCAGAAAATAACCCAACAGTTTTAAAGGGAAATATGACAGTTTTAAAGGGAAATATGACAGATTTGTAAACAAGCACAATATTAGTAAATAAAGAGGCTTTAATAGGAGAAATAATAATTTGTAAACAAATTTTCGGCATTACTCCTATGTGTTTAAGATCGCATGATCGATCTGTAATGAAAATCATTAAGTCAGAAAAATTTGGAACCAGTGGGATTCGAACCTGTCATCTACTGCTTGCCGGGCAGCGACTTAACCACCAGGCTATTCTTATCATTATCTCATTATATTATTTGTAAACAAGTTTGTGTTAGGTAAAGAATAAGGTTCATTTGTAAATAATGTCATATTTTCGCCTTGTTTCTAGCTAGGGAAGGACTCTAGTGATCAATCCAACCATTTAAAAAATGAATAAATATTAAGACTCATGGAATTCAGACGAAGCCAGAATATGACTTGAAATAATGATCTATGACAGAACCAAGATGGTGGGGTAGAACAGGGACGTGAGAGGATCAGAACAGGGGTGTGAGAGGGAGACTAGAACAAGACCAGAAATGGACAAAAATGGGACCAAAAACGGTGGGTCAGAACAGGACCATAAATAGTGGACTAAAACAGGACCAGAAATTGAGGACTAAAATGAGACCAAAAACAGTAGGCTAGAAGAGGACCATAATAGTGGACTAAAACAGGACCATACATGGTAAACTAGAATGAAATCAGAATGGTAGATGATAGAAAAGGACCAGAAGTAGTGGACCAGAAATGGACCAGAAATAGTGGACCAGAACAGGATTGAAATTAATGGCTAGTGTAATCTTGGACAATATCAGACCAACAAGAAATAATATTAGTGACATAATGAAACAATGGAAGAAAAGAAATTTATGACCAAGTGGAAAAATAGGAGAAATAAACCAGGTGAATATTATACAATTAGGACCAAGGACTAATCTGATGGACCTACTTATCAAAGTGAAATAGAATGAATAAGTGTGAGTTGCACGATGACTCCCACAAGCCTCTATTGTTAGTTTTCACACGTCATAGGTCGCTAGCTTTTCACTCGTGCTTCGGTAGTCTGTCCAATTCATCCTTTTTGCAAATCCAATGACAAATGAATATCAATGATTCAAGGATCATTAGTCAAGTTTAAAGAAATTAGGAAAAGTAACATAAAATGGAGAAAAGTCATTTCTCAAAAAAATATGAAGATACATGTAGTCTGTTGATCTTTTCATTCCCTTTTCAATGAATTTAATAAGTCTACTCAATACACTGAAGAAGTATCATTTATTACAGCTGCTTTCATTGTTTTGGGGCAAACTTTAGGGAAAACTTGTATGAACTAAATAATTTGGAGAAAGATTTGAATATGGGTTTCTCACATATATTAATAAAAAAGATGTTTTACTTAATATTTAACAAATATTCCAAGAGATAGCAAGGTCTTCAGGAAAGAACATGTGTTTTGATTGTCTTCTTTCCAAATAAGGTCAACAAATAAAGCAAACTTTTTTTGTTGCTCCTGATTCTGTTTTTGAGTGGGTTTGGGGGTCTGCACGTGTCAACACACAAAGTCAATACAACCATTCCATTCTTTCTTCAGGGTCGAATTAATCTGTAAGCAATGATAAACTTTTCTTTGAAAATTGTGAAAATAAGGGTCTTTGGGTATTCATGAGTCATTTTTAATGATGAATCATTTTGAACAAATTTACCTTACTTTGTTTGAAACTCAACAAAGAAATCAACACTTTGGGGGTAGTTACTTCTTGTAATCTTTCTAAAAATAGTAATTCAGCACCAGATTAACATTAGGATTAGTGCATTTTTGCTATACAGAAGAGATGATATACTTTTAGAACGGATTCCCCTGATATTAAATTTACCTCAAACATGTCAAATGAAAGTGGATTCAGTCCATTGAGTGGGTAGCTCTAACATGTCTAAGGAAATAAAAATCACTATAAAAATCTCTCTTTTAACATGATACTGAAACCAGAGTGATGTCTTATGATTCATATTGGGTACTTAAAGATATTCTAAGAAATAAAACAATTGGTATGAAGTATATATTGTAACACACCTGCTACTATAAAAGGTAGATAAAAGACCACTTGATAATAAATATAGATTTAAATGATGATGAATAGTTGTTTCAGTTTTTGTACACAAATAGAGATTGATCAATGGTACATAAATCATGTCACAACAAAGACATAAATGGCAAAACTAGTTACAACAAACTGAAAGATATGGGTACAGAAGAAAAGGTTTCTATTTTTAGGGCTAACTTGAACTTGTATTTCAGTACTCTATGTAGGAAGATATCATTTGCTCTATTTTTCTTTCCCTCAAAATTTTGGTAATAAAGACTTTTCTGAACATCTGTAAAATTAGTTGATATCAATACGGGGGGGGGGGGCAACTCTTCATCTTCTCCCTTTATTATCATTCACAATGAATTTATCTTGACCTTTCCTTTCTGCTCAGTTTAAGTTTGTTCCAAATCAGGAACTACAGTGCACACTGCTTTCAAATCTTCCTTCAAACTTGTATCCTAAACTGCAACAAGCTTGACTAAACACACAAGGTCATAACAATACAACTCCACAGAACCAATTCAGTCAAAAATTCAATTTTTTTGTTCCAATTGTATATTTTTCATGATTTTTTTTTTCATTGTTGAATAGGGATAGGGTCCTTGGTTCGTGCCAGGCGAGTGGTACTCGCTTGTCGCTCAGAGCCGGACCTGTTTACTCTCTACACATAGAGTATAATGGTCTACCACAGCCTCAAATCAAATGTACAATTCCAAAACACAAGCTATATGGTTGAGTACCACATCTAACTAAAGCATTGTCAATAGATTTGACAAACAGCCTCAAATGAGGACTAGTCAAAGAAAAAAAAAGTATTATTTCTGCCATATTGACTCACTTACTGCGTCACAAGCCAAATAGTCTGTTTCTTCTCTATGTTATTCTTTTTCTTTGGATGAAATGACCCTAGTGCTTTGATCCAAAAGAGACCACTCCAAAAACAACATTAGGTTTCTATTATAGCTGGTCTTGGTATACATTGCAGGCCAAGAACTGGACAACATGATAAGTTTATATCAATTATAAAGATCCCAGATATAGATATTATTTTTGTGCATGTATATTCCTGGTTAAAGTGATTGGTTAACATTTTTTTGACTTTTAAAAAACCTGAGCTAGAAGGTCACACTTGTCACCTGTGTCTGTGATATGTTATAAAACTGAAGCCCAGAAAAAATTGCGTTCGAAAATAATTATTTAGTGCTTCAAAAATTGAAATATAAAGTGACCGAAAACACCATCTTAATTTCATCCCATACATTTATGTGTATTATTTAGGCGTCTATAAGACACCCATTTACAAAATCGGGGTTTGCCTTGTAGTTTTAGCTTTTCATTCTCAATAATGTTTGTTTTCAGGGTTTATTAGTTCTAATACATGCACTTGTACACATGTTTCATCTTGGTTTGAGAATTTTTTAAATCGGCTGCTCACAAAGTTAAACAATACCTTTAACAAGTAACTGCAGCTCATATACAGCAAAACAATGACTCTACCAAAGAGCTTCTCCAAGAACACAAAGAAATTTCCATCCTGCCCTTACCAAGTTTTAAGAAGAATTGTGGCGACGTGGTACTGTGTTCAAATCCTGCCTTGTCTTAGCGTCCTCTGGCAAGGCATCAATCCATACTTTGCCACTCTCCACCCAGATGCTAAATGAGTGCCCAGTAGGATGTGAAAGTCAATGTAGCTTGTCCAGTATTGTGCATGCCCCTATGGCGACAGGCTGGAATACTCCCCGGGAGTGGAGGATGTGCATACATTTGTGCAAGAATGACTGATTGAATTTGCCAACAGGATTACTAATACATCTGTAAGCAGGCACTGATGCCGGGGGGGGGGGGGTGACGGAAGGTGTGGGCACACCCTGTAATTACTACAAATATAATGGTGCATCGAGCACCCAACTTGTCTATGTTGTGGGTGATGAAATGAAATTTGCTTTTCAACTTTTCAGACAAATTCACACAAATATCTGACTCTGGATCCGTGCCTGGTAAATACATACATAAAATGTATTCTTAAGCACATAATAATAAAGTTTTCAAGGTGAAATTCATCTTCATACTAAAGACTTGATAACAAAATCAAAATCGAGTGTTGAAATACAAAATTTTCAATTAATAAATAACAAACATAACATATAACCTCAAGGCCAGGAGGCAATAAGGAAATTTACATTAGAAATGAGTTAAAGTAAATATTTAATTTGCCCAGTCAGCTGTAAATTTGTATTTCATAAAAACATATTTTTGTGTTTATATATTAAATTTGTCCCCACTAATAGTTTCCATATATATCTATATCAGAATTCTGTTTTTAAAAATTGTAATTAATGAAAAATTATTTTAAATATTGTTTTTTAACCAATCAAATGCCACTATTCAAGTAGCCTTGAAATGTTATTATAATTTGGTTCTCAAAATTATATGAAACCTGGAACCACTAAAATGAAAAATAAATAATATAGGATTTGTACAGCGCACGTATCCACTTTGCTAGGTGCTCAAGGTGCTCCTATATTACCCCGGCTAAGCTAGTCTACCGACTTCCTGCCGGTACTCATTTACCTCACCTGGGTTGAGTGCAGCACAATGTGGGTAAATTTCTTGCTGAAGGAAAACACGCCATGTCCTTCAGATTGAAAGACCATGACGCCTCCACGAAAATGAAAGAGTTAAAACATAATTGTTGTTGCTTGGTCAGGCAACTGCACAATAGAAGATTTTTGCCAATCTCTGTATGAAGGTGGATCCGGGGAGTGATTCATCATTATAATTTCTACCATAATGTTGGGCATAATGTATATGCCTACAGAAATTACATGAGGTATAGAATCCTAATTTCATTCATCCTAAAATTGCCAGATTTAATAGCATTTTGGCTCAATCTGAACATTTGATTTCATTATCAGTATCAATAGTTATAATTACCTACAAAGACAACTAACACTTCTGGAACACACTAATAGGGAGGATACTTAAGAAAATTACAATAAGGTGATTAACAGGATGGGTACAGTCAGTATCTACTTTTTATTCAAGTAGAAATGAAGCTCAATGAAGTACCAATGGTCAAAAGTGACGAGAATGACCTCATAATTGATATAATGCAAGAAGCAACTGTATGCCATGTTTGCCAACATTACTGGGCATGCAATGACACTTTTTCAAATGAGTGGGAAACAAGCCAACTTTTTAAAATACATGCCAGCTGTGATTTTTCAACCACTTAAATGAAAGGACCTCCTCAATTATTTTAATTTGTGGAAAAAGGTCAAAAGTGGTTAGTGGGCTCAGAAAAAATAAATCAAGGTTTGATATTCTTAAAGAAGTTCATAAAAATTTCAACAGCACAGCCAATTTCTTAATGGCAGAATCTCTCTAACTTCCACTTCTTGAAAGAAAATATAAACATGATTTGTTGTGAATGTCCCAAGCAATGTGCAGTGAGAAAAGTCAGCTGTAACTGTATTTATTCCTATTCATTCTCTCCACTAACTTTAAAAGTGATTTTCCTTCTTAATTAATTTTTAAACATCAAACATTTTGTTTTTACTGTTTAAATGTTCTAAAACCTTAATTTCAAAAACAGTACTTTAAAGCAGGGACTGAGGAACCAGGGGCTTCAGCCCTCCCCCCCCACTTTTGTTCAATAAACGTGCACAGGAATGTAAGGATTACAATCTATTGTGATGTTTTGCATGGTCAGCCCCCCTGCCCCCACTCCCCACTTTTAAAAACATTCTCCTAGTCCTATAAAGGACCTAAGGGTGACCACATGAATGCATTTTCAAAATGCTAGATTATATTTTTCTCATGTGGTAGAATAACTACCATCACACTAAAATTCAACCATTATCAATTTGAATTTAGCATATTCAGAAGTATTGATATAACATTTGAAAATGTGGCCATTCCCTGGCCCGTTTCAGACTTTAGAGTGAAAGATACCCTTATTAAGGTTACTCTCTTTTCAAATACCTTGCAATGTACAATACTCAGCAGGAATTGAAAACCCATTTCCTGAAAATACTCATCAATGGGACAGCTTTCCTGATCATGTCTGTGGATTTCAATTAAGTATTATCTGAAAAATATCTTAAGAATCTGGTGGAATTGTTAGAGAGAGAATGAAAACACCGCTGATCTGAAAGGCAACCACTTCCTTGTTCTGTTCTACAGCACACTGCAATCAATCTATTTCAATCAAACAGAAGACATATTGCTTCTGCACATTCTTCTGAATACAGTCTACCAGGTGAGTGATGGTTCTGTGGTATGAGAGCAGTGACCTTAGACTTGGCAGGTTCTGGGTTTATAACTAAAAATGATGAGCATGCGCCCTTTAGAAAGGCAGGAAGAAGCGTTCCATCAAAGTAAACATAGGCAATATGAGTAAACAGAAGATGGAAGACTCCAAAGATAACGAGGATACAGACAGAAGAAGGAAGGAGATGGAAAATGTTGATAGGCCTTGATGAAGGTATAGGAGAATAGACAGAAATACTGAATAGATGAATTATAAGTAGTCCTGAGAACAAATGTAAGGATCAAACAAAGAGAATACAGCGTTGGAAAAGGGGAAATATGAGAGGGGTAAAATTGAATGAGGAAAAGCAAAGGTATATAAAGAAGAAATTTCAAAGGTACAAGAAAAGGGTCATCTGAATGGCTATACATTTCTACAAGAACATATATATGACAAGAAATATAAACAGAAATTGTACCAGTAGGAGAGAAGAATTTATGAAAAGGTGCAGCAGTGGCTGGAAATATAGTGCTCAGAGATGTCAGAGAAAATTGATAGACTGGAAGAAGCACAATAGATTATAGAATAGGCTTTGCTAGCAATAAAACAAAAATATACTTAATTTAGAGATGATAGCAGTAAAACCATAAGGGAATATTTTTTATATCAGAAAGAAAAATGAAAATAAGAAAACAGATGGGGTCTGAAAATAGCACTCTAACACAGATGAGAAGTCTTTACCTAAAATCGAGTCATCCTGATAACAGGCAATCTTCTAAATTGAGACAATGAATGTAATCTAATTCAACTTGACCTGCTTCCATTTCCTCCTATTAGGCTTTTATTTAGATTTATCGATATTACCAATTGCAGTAAACGTCACAAGCAAACAGACATGATAGGTACGTAATGGTTATGAAAGTAAAAATATATGCTCTATAAATAATTACTTCAATTAGACTTACTTTAGAACACAACTGATGCTTGAAATCTATCTTTTTTAGAAAGAGGTGATTTGTTGTAAACAACTTCATTGTTGGTTGAAAATAAGAACTAGACATTTATCAAAATACATTACTTAAATCATTAAATAGTAAATTATCTCATAAGCATACTTTGTACTAAAACAATCTCAGTGACACAATTCCCTGAACGAACAAAAGATTAACAAATCTTTTCTCTGTCACAACAAGGTCACTTTTCATAAAATTACAGTTAAGTGTTACAAACTACTGAACATGGACTTGGATGGATGCCTCTTGACTGATCTCCATGTCCATCTCATTCACCTTGGATATTTTGGGTGCCTTTTTTTTTCCTTCCCCCCATTATGTGCTGTAATATGCTGTAATAGCAATGGGCCCTATAGAAAAGTGGCCTAACATTTATGGCTTGTCATCTTAGAAATTCTGCATTTGGTGTTGATAACAAGTTGTTTGAAATTGTATACCGAGTCCTCTAACAATAATAAAATGCAATATTAACAAGAGTATCTCAAACAAAAAGCAATAAAACTATTAGTCACAATGAACAAAATAATGATTCATGTTTTTTTCATGAAAATATTGAGAAAAGACCTTTGTTCTTAGGATGAAATATGACATTTCTTGTTATTTCAAGATGTTTTTGTTTTTGTTTGAGATGATGTCATCAGGGGAGGGGAAAGTTCTCTCCACGGCATACCAGTGGAATGACTAAATGTCTAGCTATGGGTACCCCCAACATGACAGGAAGTACATAGGAGAAACCCTAAGGATTAACATCACCAACAAACAACCTACTCATGGTTGAAAGCTTCTCCTCAAGACAGAGAATGCTGCTCGTCCAGGGAAAACCTACAATTACAATGACACTAGATTAAAATTAATAGTCATCAAGGCGATTGAGAACAGCCAACTTAAACTAAATTTACTGTTATAAACTAAGCCAACATCCTTTTTTCAAAATCAGGAAATTTTACCCATCTTTGGTAAGTTTTCACTTGCAAGGCCACATGTTTCATCAAACTATCAGACCTTAATGTTGATGAAACAGGTAAAATATCATGATTATAAAGAAAGAGATGTTTTCTTATGTAATTACACAAATCACATAAAACCTATTCAATGATCAAAGTACTACTATTTCTTCAGTTAGGATGGTTAACTTATGAATGTTGATAATATTAAGTTCTTTATGTACCTAAGAACGATATTTTGCTGATGAAATTAAGAATGAGACTAATACCTTGGTTACATTTTCTCTACGGCGGCCGTACGGCGAGTCGAAAACAGCCATTTTAACATTTTTTGTACCAACTATATATAGGTGGTTTGCATTAAGATTAAAAAAAAAAACATTGAAACATGTGTATATCTCACCCTGGTTTTAACGAAATGATTGAAAAAAAAACAAGTTACCTGAAATTACATTGATCTAATAACCATATTTGTGTAAGTTTTATGAAATAGAGACATATAGAGATGATTTTTCTCAATAAATTACGACTTTGTAAATTTTTTTTTTTTTTTTACAAAAACATTTCGTACTGCCGTATTTTGGTTGCAAAAACGTACTGGTTGGCAGGTCTGTATCTGTGATGAAACTTAACAGAACTTTCATATACATTCTTAAAAAGGATTGAAAAAATAATCTGTTGGTGAAAATAAACAATATTTATACCCATGATCAACTACAAATTACTACCTTGGTTGAAGTTAGACTTTGATCACATCAAGGTGAAAGTTTGTAAGATTACCCAAAACTTTGCTAAGGTTTTTAAATCTGAGTAAGATGAGGGCACTAATTATCACAGGTACACTAATGATGAGAGAAGATGAGTCTTCTAAGAAACCACTTCAAGAAATTGTCTTAAAATCTTTTCTAACCCTCACCATGATTCATCTAATCTATGCCTGAGATGATCAATGATTTGATCCTTTCCCTTGTTTGTTCATGTTTACTCCAAATCTCTTGAAGGGGGGTAAAACCTTCTCAGGAAGCGCACTCATCGATGCTCCAATCTATTGTCGCAAAAGACGATTGTGGTCTGTCTTAATCTTGAGGCTTTGCATCAGATTCAGAAGTTTCTTCACTTCGCTGAAGAAAACTTTTACAGATTGTATTTTATTCTTTCAACAATATATTACATGATGACTAACAAACAGAAGTGATTACACGTTCACAGTGAGGCCGTTCTCATTACGCTTTCTAAAACTAGTTTACTGGAAACCGATTCAGGAAACCACTTTGGAAGATCGCTTTGCTAGCGTTCCCACTTGATCACACGAAAGTGGTTTTCAAAATCACTTCACGTAAAGCGCTCTTGTTGCTATGGAAACGCTCTCAGTGGGGTGACAGGTTTCGCGCAAAATTCGAAACCGCAGCATAGGCATTCTACACCTGTCGTGTGGAGTAGCGCGCTCAAAATGTGCGAAGATCGCTTCCCGAAGAACTGTTGTGTCCTCACTTGCGCTAAAACCAGTTTAACGAGTCAAAGCGATCTTGAAAACTACATCGCGAGGTGGTTTTCCAAACTGGTTTGGAAGATCGCTTCCAAGACCGCTTCGACCGTTCTCACTACGCGTTAAACTAGTTTCCACTAAACTAGTTTCCAGTAAACTAGTTTTAGGAACGTAGTGAGAACAGCCTCAGTGACATCTAACCATGATTAAAGATTAAAGAGAGATTGATAAGAAGTTAACATCCCCACTGTATACGAAGAGTAAAAGTTTGTTAGGATTAAGGTGTTTTGTGGTCTGTTTTAATCTCTGACATACATTAGCTTATGTTTCCATGTGCTAAAGAGTAAGTTAAAGCTCTTTTCCATTATCTTTTTATGACTGTAGATGACTCATTTACAGAAATGATTACATTTCAGAATGATCCAAGTCACAATGAAAGAGTTTCATACCAACATCCTTTGACAGGTTACATTTGCCACTCTCCACCCAGGTCTTGTCAGAAGGTATCTGATCAAATGTTTCAAGAGAGCCTATAAAGTCCAAAATATTGCACAATATGAAAAACAAAAAATATAATAGATACTTTTAAAAATGTTAAATTAGAGAATTCAGTAAACATTTTATTTTTTTGTTTTTTTATAGGGAACTTATAATTCAAGCCATGCATCGTCAGAGGAGAATTGGATTGAACTGTTCACAATTCATAAATGCTTTAGAAACATGTGTGATACAATGATATAACAGTTTTAAAATAGATATTTTACAATATTTCAATATTCACATTGGGCTTGTCATATTTTTCCAACATGTCACCAGAAAAAAAAAGTTACGGAGACCAAGCTATAGAAGACAAAGAACTTTCATATAAGATTCCAGTATATACTAGAGAATTTAACCTCAGGTAATAATTATGATAATCCACTTTTATATCCGCTTAATACATCGGAATGACGTGTCTAAGCGATTTACAGATTTATTATTACCCCAGTCATCACATTCAATTAGTCATTCCCGCACACAATGTGTGCACATCCTCCACTCCCTGGGGAGTATTCCAGTCAGTCGCTGGTGAGGCACACACAGTACTGGACAAGCTACAATGACTTTCACATTCTACCTGGTACCCATTTAGCACTTGGGTCGAGAGTGGCAAAGTGTAGATTAACGCCTTGCCATAGGACGCCAGACTGTGGTGGGATTCGAACAAACGACCCTCTGTTTACAAGGCAGAACCACTACCCCACGGCTCCTCCGGTCATTGGCACTATATGCATTAAGAGTTTCTTTTAAGACTGGCGACTTTGGATATCGCTGTGATATCAATTTGTATGTTGTCTTGAGTAACCTTTGATACATGACCAGAAAATAATAGCTTTTATCATCAGACAATTGTATTAGATGCTTAGCTGGTTTATGGTTGACATTTAAGATGTTTAATTGGTTGATGTGGTAAAGTTAAAGACTACTAGAGTTCAAAGCTGGTCAATCTGGTTGCTTTGCCTTCATTCAAGATCGTCTTCAGTCTGCTTTCATATGAACAAGGATGAATCCCTAATTGTATAGGTGGGACGAAGCACCATCTTGTCCTCCAAGCAAACAGCCAGTCTGGGCTTTAAAGACGTCATAGGTTATATCACAGATGATGGAACAATAACAATCATGGGATTAAATAGTTCTCTGGTTTATCTCCTTTCTTCAAAGATGCTGGAGGCAGCGCTCTTTCAGTCCAAGGGATCTCTTCCTGCAGAGCCACAGAGCCGCAGAACCGGTTCTAATCCCCAAAGTCTTACAAATGTTACAAATCATCCTAATGACAAACATGTCATTCTTACTAGTACTACTCCAATCATTAAAAAAAATCATCTTACGTAAACCCCTTCCTGTCAGAGAGCGTATTTCCTGTTTTTCCGGCCGAAATCTCCATTCATCTCTGAAATTGAAATGTGCCCAAACAATATTTCACTGAACAATCCGCATTCATAAAGAGATCAATCTTTTTGTGTTCATTTTCTTGATTAAAAATAAGTTTATTTAGCAGGAAATAGTTTTAATGCAGTTTGTAACAAATTTGGATTTGATTGTATCCTTCTTAAAATTAGAATACAATAAATCCTTAAAATTAGAATACAATAAATCATGAAAAACAACTTCCTCTACCTCCAGGAACACCCCCCCCCCTCCACACACACACACACATACATACACCCTTACATATATACCTACATACACACACACCCCCACACACCCATACAAACACATTCTTCATGTTTTAATATTTCACTTCCTAATAATCTTGCCATCCTATTGGTCAAAAGTTAACCATGTGATATCAGGTAGTTTTTTCCCTATTCAACACCACACAAACAGTTTATGAACTTGATGATGACAGCTCTTTAGAAATCACTCATCTCTCCAATCTATAGTCATGATTTGTCATTGATGTTTTCTGTGGAATGATAATGACAAAATAAAATTAAAATGAAATTTTTTATAAATTTTACTTTTCACAAAGGGTCATGTATAATGAAAACACAAATTTGCAAAATCTATCAAATGGTTAAAAATAAAGTGATTTATACTTTTATACATGTATACTGTTATTTCAGGCCTAAATGTTTCACTTTATAAAAAAAAAAGTTGTTCCTATCTGGACTTAAATGAATTCAGATTTGGTTTATTAAGTTTTAATTGATCTTGGTTGCAGACTATCAGACATCAGTTCCAGCTGGTCTGAATGTGCACAGTTTAACTTCACATCAGGAATGTATAAAGTTATCTTCTTCAATATTCACTTTTTAGGAGAATTAAAAGGTTTCCAAAACACTACCTCACTCTCTTTCCCTCTTTCTATCTCTCTTTCTTTCTCATTCATCTTACTCTTCTAACCCAATATTCTTTGTAGTGCAATCAATATTCCCTTTCGAGGTTCATCTTTGTTGAAAATTATCAGATTTATATAAGATTAACCTGGCTTTTAGTTGCACCATAATTGAGATAGTGCTTGGATGATTGTGATAGCAAGTCTCTCAACAAATATAATGGATATTTGACCCTATTACTACATAGTATATAATACAATCAGTAATCTATCCATTCCCTTGTGTGAATAATATGAAAATGATGACCAATTATGATAAAACATAAAAAATAAATCAATTTCAATAGGAAACACCAAAACACCAAAATCTTCCATTTTATAGCCCACTAAAGACCATGAACAAATGGATCCTTGGATATTATGGTCACTGCAAAAAAAAAAAACTATTTATATGTAGATTTGAGAGCAAGTATTTTTTTTCATGAAACTAGGTTCATGTCTCAATGATTTTATAATTATGAAGTGTCAAATAAAGATAAATGCTTGCCACTTTATTGAACATACTTCTTGAAGAACACCACAAGGTATAAACCAAATGGCAATACTCTGGTGCACCCCGCCCCTTCAAAAAATGCAATCTTGTTTCCCAAATTATCTTTCCCTCTTTCTCCCACTTATACCCTTTTTACACAGGATTTTCTTAACCCCGGACTATCGCTAACCCCGTACTATCCTTATCCCCGTACTATTTTTTTTCCTTTTCACACATGCCAAATTGTTATCGCTAACCCCGGATAAGGAATGCTTGCTTTTCACACACAAAACTCGCTAACCCCGGACTAGTGGTTTTTGTCGATCATTCGTAGTACAAGTACTTCACTCGTACCTTTTTACACACGCTAAAATTTCCTTAACCCCGTACTATATAGTACGGGGTTAAGCTTAGCCCACTTTCGTTTTACACTAGCGATCTTAACCCCGTACTATCGCTCTTAGCACCGCAATTGCTGGGATAACCCTGCTTTTTTGCAGGGCCAAATAATCCCGTACTAAAGGTGGGGTTAGCCCACTTTGCAAAAATGCTGTGTAAAAAGAAAGTGGGCTAAGCTTAACCCCGTACTATAGGTGGGGCTAAATTGCCATTTAGCCCCACCTATAGTACGGGGTTAAGGAAATTTTAGCCTGTGTAAAAAGGGTATTAGGTAATTCCTAATGTATGTTTTTCCTATTTGCTTTGGTGTTTTATGAAGCTTCATTATAATCCTATCATTCTCATTTCAATAGTACTCACACATCAAACGCTTTCTTTATTTTCTCTTAACTAATACCTTATAGTCTTAAGACATCTGTCTGGGCATTCTTCCATCATCTTTGACATGTCAGATTACACATGTTTACTGCATTGGTTCAGCAGGTATCCCATGCAGGACTTCCTGTTATTGACCATTCCCTATGACCAGTGCTACTTGGAGGCTGTTCTCACTCAGTTCCTTAAACTAGTTTAGTGGAAACTAGTTTAGTGGAAACTAGTTAAACGCTAAGTGAGAACGGTCGAAGCGCTCTTGGAAGCGCTCTTCCAAACCAGTTTGGAAGACCACCTCGCGATGTAGTTTTCAAGATCGCTTTGCCTCGTTAAACTGGTTTTAGCGTAAGTGAGGACACAACCGTTCTTCGGGAAGCGATCTTCGCACATTTTGAGCGCGCTACTCCACACGACAGGTGTAGAATGCCTATGCTGCGGTTTCGAATTTCGCGCGAAACCTGTCACCCCACTGAGAGCGTTTCCATAGCAACAAGAGCGCTTTACGTGAAGTGATTTTGAAAACCACTTTCGTGTGATCAAGTGAGAACGCTAGCAAAGCGATCTTCCAAACTGGCTTTCTGAACCGGTTCCCAGTAAACTAGTTTTAGGAACGTAGTGAGAACAGCCTCTTGCTTGACCCACTGTCTTGACCCATTAGGTGGTTTCAAACCGCCTCGATCACAAGAATCCCCGTTAAATTACGAGAACTTTTTTAGGCTGAAAAATACCCATTAATTATTCCTGCATTCACACCGCCCTGAAACATACCCTTCGGGATAAGTTCCTGAAGTTACGAGCATGCGCAGTATGGTCTGATAAGCAGCAAGGCGCGAAATTCAAAATCACTAGCCCAGCAGCAACCCATGCACGGCGCCACACCCAACGACACGCTGGGCTAAAAGTTCCCGTAATTTGCTTTCAGACCGCCAAAATACCCACGACCTTGGAAAAATCCCCGCGAAAGTTCTCGTAATTTCGCCAAGTACCTACTATTTATCGGGTATTTTCTTTCGGGGATATTACGTTTAGTTTGCTTTCACACCGCCAAAATACCTAAAACTGGCGAACTTCGAGGCGGTCTGAAACCACCTAATGACTGACCAATGTCTTGACCACTGATTGACTGATCTCAAGAGGATCAGGAGTAAGAAATCTTCTTAAGATTCTTTAAGATGGAGACAGCATCATCTCCTACCAATATCTCACTTATTTGACATTCCAGGACTGCCTCCTCACCAAACCACAGAGAAGATTAATCTGTTTTTCACCATGTATTTTGTCCAAAGATGCGATTGTGGTATCCTTTTTCCAAGCAGAAACCTTTTATAACAACAGGAGAGCATTTCATCAACAATCGTCCTCTGACATCTGAAAACTTTCCTTGATTTTGATTGGCTGAGGGGCACAGGTGTCTGACTTTGTGGAATACAGCATCCCACAAGTATTCCCCCAGGGACCTACATGTAGGGCAGCAAACGAGAATACCAGTGAATCAATAAATATACTCTTATATTTTATCACTTGACCAACAATTTCATTTTCAATTTATATTGCAATATTTTTATACTTTAGTGTGGCCAGTGCATACTACTTTATTGTTACAGAAGCGAGGAGAAGGTGGAATCAGGAAATGGACAGAGAAGAGGGCACTGAAATAGAAAGATATAGATGGAAAGAGGTCTATTGGTTACCGGCATACAGAGGAAAATGTAAAGATGGGAAAGGGAGGCAGAGGGACAGAGCAGTGGGTAAGGGGGGGGGGGTGAACAACAAAATTAACATTATGAAAACTACCAAAACATCTGTCAAAATTTATTGAAATAAAGCTTCAATTATTGAAATAAAGCTTCAAGTTCCAATCCCATAAGAACTTCAACCACACTTTCCATGCAACAAGTATTTCTGGTAAAAAAAATGAAATAAATATAATGATTTCCTTGCAAGAAATCAGGTCATCTTGAAATTGTTTTCCATTCAGTTTGAAGTCAAGGTAAGTAAACAACAGGCTTAAAACGTCATGAACTTCAACGTAGCTCGGGGGATTATACCAATTACACCAGCACCCAAATGCCCTCTTTCTTCTACAATGGATCAAGTTCATAAAATCAGTGAGCTGGTATACTGACCCCTCCCTGGGGAGAGTGAGTGAGAAACCCACCAATAACTCAGCACCTTTGTATGTTTTTTCACGGAGGGGGAGAATGGAAAACAGATAAATAAACCGACCATGATAAATGAAGGCAGAAAAATGGGAATAATATCGCTTGATGGCAGGAAACTACAGCAAAATGAGGATAAAAACTGAGTGATTTTTATGGGGATGTCAAGGGGTCAGCGAAAGATTGGGTATTTGCGTGATTTATGGTCAGGTGTGGGGAATGAACTTGGTAAAGAAGGAGCCAAGATGGGGCCCTAGGTTCTTTGATTAGTTTGGAGGGTTTTAACCAGGAATTAATTTTGTGGTTTGAAGTCAATGGGTAGACAGAAGATACGCTGCACAAATTATTATTTCCTCAAGTCATTTTGGTTTCATTGATGTGTTTTTCAAATTCATTTTCAAAACTGTATGACATACCAGAGATAAGAATTTTATAGCCTGTCTTTAAGAGCTTTGCTTTCTTCTCTATATCAAAAAAAATCTTGAACTTCTGTGGTATAAGCTTAGTCAATTTATTTATTTGAAGGATACCTGTTTATTGTCAAATGTTAATTTATACTCTTTATGATTTATGTCTCTATCTTCCATACAAAGATATTATAAAAACATAGGAGTTTATTAAAAAGATTTATTTATATAAACACAACAATGCACTGTGCTTTTTCAAAAGAACAATTTTATTTCAATTCCGTTGTTGCCATTAAACCAATATTGTGAAAAATTGATTGGTGATACATTTTCAGAACAAATCTAGAAACAAAGCAAAAAGGAAGAAATCTTCAGCACTAAGATGCAAAAAAAATGTGAGCCTGTTTAAAGTATACTTTGAACAGTTCTTCCACATCAACAGTAGATTGATGATTTGATTTGCGAAACCACACAGGGATGCATCATAAACACTCATTTATATTCAAGCACATTTAAAGCTTACACATGAAAAAAAACATTAAATGCATATTATCTTTAGTTATGTTTTTGATAAAGGGTAAATCAATGGTAATCTATTCTGAATACTTGACAGTCTCAGAGAGTGAAGGTTCTGCAATATTATGGTAAAGACCACTCCTAAATGAAAATAATACAGGATGCCAGCTGACTCTCTTTTATATGACTCTTGGGATGGTTACAAAACTGGTTTATTTTTAGATTGTGAAAGTATCCATTAACTTCTGGAGTCTTCTCAAAAGTGAAACCAAAGATATAATTTGAAGGATTGTAGTTAATCATTAATTTGCCTGCTATCGTCAATGAAAGTGCTTCAAGTTCCTTGATTTTCCATCCTTTTTATAAGCTTAATGCCGGGCTTAATGCAAATCTACTATTTTCTTCCTTTTGGTAAATCAATGAAATCATTTCTAGAAAACAGGATGGAGACACATGGATCATTTCTTCAATTTACCAAGAGACATAAGACAGAGACATTCACAACTGTGCCCATAAATCTCACCCTAGAACCACAAACATCAAATCCCTTGAATAAACCAGATGCTCATCTCATCATATCTCCATCAGAATCATAAGGACGTTAGCCAATACACTTTCATAAGTCTGAATATACCAGTGGCTCAGTGGTAGAGCGCCCGCTTCATGAACAGGAGGTCGTGGGTCTGATCCCTGACCAAGTCATACCAAAGATTTTAAAAGTGGGACCTTTAATTCTGCCATCTAATAGAGCCAGGCACTCAGAATAAAGAGGGATAAACATAATTTGTGAATAAGCAGGGCCCAATGAAAGACCAGTTTGAAAAGCTGATATGGCTACCCTAAGAACTTAGGTAAATATGAAATAATTATTATATAAGCCTATAATACACAAACGATAATATGATGCTTAGTAATGCTAAAGTTTTATCAAATGAGAGATCTTTCCAGGTTTCTTTCTGTATAGGTCTACAGGAGTGACCAAAGACTTTGGCAATGTTTCAGGAAATGAATGTCCTAACACAGATTTTGAGTTTAAAATTTGCTCTCAGCCAATCAGAAGCAAGGATGATAAACTTCATGAAATCTTCCCAATGAAGAATGATAATGTTGTTGTGTTAATCTAATATAGCCCAAGATCTAGACCTATCTCTAGCATGTCTAGTACATGTATGATGTAGGTCTATATAGTGCTTGCAAACCACACCGTCTTACTACCACCCTTCTTGCTCTCAACATCTTTGTAATCTTTAGTTCCAAAATTGGTCATGACCCATTCTCTCAGAACCCCTTTATGACCTCCATATTATGGTAGCAAACAGAGCAGAGCTAGTTAAAGGCATAGGACTGGTGACCTCACGTGACCCATGGATAAAAACATACACAAACTGTCAAAAGCCATCAACCCTTACCTTCCACCAAGCCTTTTGTCTTAAAGATACAATATTCTTCTGGTATAAATGCAGGCCTACATGGATATCTAAATGTTCTTTAATGCAATAAAAACTTACCAGAGCCCGTCTTATAAACTCGAGTTTCCTTTCAGCAAGACATTGAGAGTCGTTCTTTTGAAAACCTTTTAAGAACAGGTAAATAGTAGTCTGCTGTGCAAACCCTTCACTTGAGTTAAGGGTCTGAATGTGCAGCCTACTCATGCCTTGTGTACTGAAGGCCCTCTGAACAGCAATTTTTGTATGTGCTAGTCTTTGTGTGGAGACACTTTTGTTGATCAAAGTTTCAATCAGGGTCTGTGCCTGCAGACTAGGTTAATAGAGTCAAAGTCACAGGGCAAGGATCAGACTCTGGAAGAAAGAATGAAAGTGAAAAAAAAATCTTGGAATCAAACAATTATGGCTTATTACAAAAATCAAACAAGTGAATTCCAGTTTTTCTTTTACTCTGTACAATTAATCAGCCCATTATCTTATACCTGATGCAAACACAAAATGAAGAAATATTATATAATAAAAACATTTGAACATTTCTTCAATGGTCAAATATCATACATTAACAAAAAATGTCCTATTCTAAATGAATAATCAGTATTAATGAGTTGAACTGAAGTGAATGTATTCAATCAACACCAAAAACCATTTGACCTTCATAATTACGGATCCACAAAAAAATGGTTGCAATAATTTGTTTTTCATTTGAAATCTGCTTAAAACCCAACTTATCAACTATTCCTTTAAGTTATGATTTAAAGATGGGACGGTTTTCCCCCATCTTCTAGAGTTTACCCTGGGCCTGTCAAAATTGACATTAATCTTGCTTGAAGTAGGTCATACAGTGACAGCGATTTCAATTTGAATTTAAATACTATGATTATTTCCATAATTTCCTATTGATATCAATGATACAGTGGAGTACCATCTGCACAGATGTATTATATACACGAAGCAGGGTTTTTTAATCAGCCATCCAAGAATAAAAAATATTGTATTCAAATTCTACATGGATTGAAGAAAAAATAAAAGGAAATAATTTTGCTTTTGTTTGGTAAGTGAGTAATAATATATATCCAATGTCTTCTTACATCAACTACTAATTAATATAATTTTTATTCATACATCATTATAATCAATGGCATCATTTTGGTTTTCTCTTTACTTTCCATTGAAGAGTTTCTAAAATTACTGAACACAGGGTATTCAAAAATACTTTCAGTTTTCTTTTAAGTTGCTTAATTAATCAAAATGAGTCACTTAAGCTAGCACTTACATGTTTTATAAATGAACTATTTCAGAATAATCGGTATATTACATCTCCATTAAAAGTAATCCAAAATAAGAATATGTTTTTTTAAGAAAGAATATATTCATCTTGTTAATATGACACTTCAATAGCTTGTCTGCTACTACTATTTCATTTTTCACAGCTTGGTTATGAGCTTACAGATCTCCATGGGATACATTGTTGCCTGTATCATAACATCTCAATATCATCACAAATATTTTCATTCTTAATTTCAAAGTCATTAATAATAACATATTTGATATTATGAGTAGGTAACAAGAGTCTCTGGTCAATATTTACTTCTAAGGTGTCAAAATGTTTTGACGGCCAATTACAATCGCTACATTGAGATATATGTGTATTGGCAACCAAACAGGTAGTAAAAATACGATCATAAAAGTTCATCTGTGTTGGTTGAAAATAAGTTTTTTTTTTATTTCTTTGTGTTGTGAGCAAAAGGTTAAATTTTACTTAGATAGTAAACATGTAGGCTACAGAGAAGACACTGAACTCAACATGGAGAATGTCATGAACTGAGATTGTTTTTAAAAGGGTTCAAATTATAGCACAGGGTTTGTTTACACTAACCATAACTAAATTATCCCAGTGAAAACAAATTTACAGCAACAAAACAAACTATTTGCAAAATGACCTTGAGCGTGGCCTACAAAAATCTATACATGTAGCACCAATATGAAATGAAATTTTTAGCATAAAACGAAGGAGCTGACAGGAGATGAAATGGTGCTATTTCATAACATACTGTTGATGTTTTATTCAGAATCAAAATGTACATAAACATTTAATGATTTGCAATTCTAACACAATCACAGAAATATATATTTGTATGTGATAAGGACATTGACGTTCTTTGAAAAGAAAGTTACTGTCAAAGACAATAGTGATCTTTTCTTATAATGATTTCAGGAAAATGGCTATAGAAAGTTATCATTAAATTTCTACCTTGTCTGTAATTCTAAGAAATACAGTTTTGATTAAAGAAATTTTCCTTTTAAGAATGAAATTTTTAGCATAAAATGAAGGAGCTGACAGGAGATGAAATGGTGCTATTTCATAACATACTGTTGGTGTTCTATTCAGAATCAAAATCTACATTTCATGATTTGCGATTCTAACACAATCATAGAAATATATATTTGTATGTGATAAGGACATTGACATTCTTTGAAAAGAAAGTTACTGTCAAAGACAATTGTGATCTTTTCCTACAATGATTTCAGGAAAATGGCTACAGAAAGTTATCATTAAATTTCTACCTTGTCTGTAATTCTAAGAAATACAGTTTCGATTAAAGAAATTTTCCTTTTAAAAATGAAATTTTTAAGCATAGAATTAAGGAGCTGACAGGGGATGAAATGGTGCTATTTCATAACATACTGTTGATGTTCTATTCAGAATCAAAATCTACATTTCATTATTTGCGATTCTAACACAATCATAGAAATATATATTTGTATGTGATAAGGACATTGACATTCTTTGAAAAGAAAGTTACTGTCAAAGACAATTGTGATCTTTTCCTACAATGATTTCAGGAAAATGGCTACAGAAAGTTATCATTAAATTTCCATCTTGTCTAATTCTAAGAAATACAGTTTCGATTAAAGAAATTTTCCTTTTGCAATAGTGTGATATGGCCAAATTGATTGGTATCAATTATACTGGTCTCTCAAAATCGTAGAATTAGGAAGCAAAATCTTTGAATTCAAAGAAATTCAATTCAGTGCGTTTAAAATGGTTTTAATAAGCATTTAACTTATTTCTTGCCGATTTCTTTCTGAATGACCAGAAGAGATTCTGACCTTTAAAAGTTGGTGGAAGTCTCTGATCTGTTGTGCCAACCCACCTGTAGTTATTATGTGTGATTGTATTCTTATTGGAACTAATATTTGGACTTGAACCACTTGGAGTAGAGGTCAATAAGATTGTGATCAGATAGTAGCATTGATAGATAGCCAAAGCCATGTCTCCATGCACATCCGAGCCTTCTAACTTAAGATGGTTCTAGTCTCAACAGTGTTGACACTTGATGTATGAAAATAAATGAAGGATAACTGTTTATACAAGTAAAGCATGACCCCTCCCCCCAGCCCCCCCCCCCCCCCGAATTTAAAATAATGAAACTTATTGGATTTTCAAATAATTGGATACAAGATGCATTGATTTCTGAAAATTTGACAGATATTCAAAAACAAATATTATAAGGACTCCTGAATGATAATAAAAAAATAACGAGGAAAAGGGAAAATTATCAAAAACCATTATTAACAGTATGCAAAGCATATATTCAACATCACAAGCCAGTAAAAAGAACTTAATAATTATGTTTATATGTTTATTTTATAGATAGTTATTTACAGAAAAACTAGTTCTCTGTAATTTGTTGAAAAAAATTATCATGGGATTGTCCCTTTAATTTGTATTTCTCGAAATAAAAAGATCGAAAAAATATTCTCTTTAAAGAAAAAGACAATCCTCAGCAAAAGGTGAAGTGTGTCCTAGCCTGAATAAGTGACGAAAATGACACAGGAAAGAATTAAGGATTGACTCTCTTGGGGTAGGTCCCAAAACGCAATATATCTTTTGACAACATAACACAGACCGGACAATATTCTGATATAAATATTGGAATAAGATAGGAGGGATATATAGGACCTCCAGTCTAGAACGGTTCCTCTGAGAGGAACTGTTTTACACCCATCTAGAGCAAGGGTAGTGTCAGGGTTCTATTTAAAGGGGAGGCATCAGTCGAATTGAAACATAACGAAAGGTAATAGCTATATCTTGCTTACACATACACATGGTATGTAACAAATAATGATCAGGGCAACTCAGAATGAAAACCCCCTTTGAATCTATTTTTCCATTTAAAATATATGAACTCGATGAGGATGTCAGTGATAAAAATTGTGGACTCACTTCCAATCTCCATGGAAGAGACACATAACGGCTGCATTTTTCAAATCAAATCTGTAATTTCAGGCAAATGTAATGTTGCACATTTTTTCAAAAACATTAAAAATGCCCCCCCCCCCCTGGAAAAGAAATTGTGTAAGAAAATAAAATTGTGACAAGCAGAAAACTGGTCTCTGGGGTCCAACCAAGGCCTACTACTGCCCAATGCCCCCCCCCCCCTCCTTGATTGCAAATATAACATTGAATTAAATAGAATGTAATTTCACATCAAGAATTTTCTAAGTAAATAAAATGGCTAAAGCCTAAAGTATACCTGGGCTGAAAAGTTTGACAGTTTTTAACCCCCCCCCCCTCAGCAATGCCCCTGTCTTGTCTATACCCAGTATAGCATCAGCTTACAGGGATGTCTCATCAATTTATTCTTGTTCCATTTTCATAAGTCCATATAGTCTGATGTAGATCCGATAAACTTGGCGCTTAGCCACCATATGAACAGGGGTCATAGAGAAGGGTCAACGGAGGTGAAGAAGATTGTCATCTGACACTGGTATTGAGAGAAGGATGAACTGAGTTCATACAACACATTTTAAAACCTAAACTAGGATCATATGGAAGCAGAAGTATGTGCGGTTGCATCCAAAGCTTGGTTCCTATAGGAAATGAAATAAAATTAAGCAGTGGTTTAAAACTTTGAGGTCATTTTGGTGTCAGTTTTAGATTCAAGCTAGTAGGTTTAGGCCTATATCTGTCAGTCAATACAGCATCGGACACCAGTCATGGGTGGCATTCAGACATGACTTAAAGAACACAGAATGCAATATTTACAGTGTGAACCCTTTCCATTTTCATAGGATCCTTGTAACTACAACTTCAGGGTTTAAGGTAAAAAGGTTTGATGGATTGAAATATGGATCCTACTGGGGAATCTGATGCAATTTGAATGCAGCCATTGAACTAAGGATGGCAACTGGGTGAATGATAGATTGTACATCACCAGAAATGTTTAGCAAACAAGAAATATTTCCCTTGGCAAAGACATTACATTAGAAGGGAAATACTTCATTTAGGAGGGAAATGTTTCGCGATTCCTTTTCCATCCGGACTTTTAGCCCCGACGACAACTCTGGATCTGTGAAGAAAGGGATACAAACATTTGCTAAGATAACAGATGGATATCATAAAATATACATTTGAATTTTGAAGATATGAATCAGGACTAGGCTAAGGTCTATTTTTAATCTTGAATTCAATGAGAACAGTCAGCTGATGTTAAAAAGAATTCAGAATATGAAAAACCAAAGTATATGGCCAACTGTATGCAATAATTTGTTTGATAAAACTTTTTTTTCAAATATGAAATTTGTAAAACCAGATTTAAATATATGGTATAGTGATATGACTGAATTTAGATCAGTCATTTGTTTGTGAAATAGGGCCTTGTTTTCACATAACATGTCTGGGAGGAATTTCGATCTAGAGACACTATTTGAATACCTTTATAAGTTCATTATGATTGATTGCTTGAAGCTAAACAAAACCTCTTTCTTGCTACATCAATATTACCCAACCATTACTTAAAAATAAATAATTGATATTGTGAATTTAATCAATGAATATGAAGTTATTGCACACCAGTATCATTTCAAAGCAAGATAATTATCAGATGTTGATAAACTTGCCATCAAAATTAATTTTGGACAATTATGTCATTATAACCTTACTATAATAATCAGGCAAATTTGTCTTAATTACTACCATCTTTATAGCACAAACTCTAATTGAAACTGGAAGTGGAAAAGAAACTGGAAATTTGTCCAGAAAGATCACCTTTCTCTTTATTAAACACCAACCTGCATGCCCTGCCAATATACACCTTCTCTACAATCCACAATCAATATCACAAACTAAAAAATTGAATGTGTTTTTAACACTTCATGAATGACCACTTATGTACTTATCGGACTAAGAAACTTGTTCAATCAATATTTAACTCATTTTCTTCTAAAGATGACAAGAGGGTAATCCTTCCATAACCCTCCATTGAGATTCAGTGACAGTAAACTCTTTGTGATCTCTCACAAGACAAGCCGTTTTTTTTTCTTCAGTCTACAGATCAAAAGCGGCATTGATTATATCATCTCTGATGAAGAATCCAATGGATGAAGAACTAAGACTAGTGGTGAATTTATCTGTACTATTTTACATCCTAAGAACAAGGTTGATGAATGGATATTATATCACTGATCCCATAAAGGTTAAAAGGCTTGTAATTGCCCCGAGAGATTTCAATATTCAATAAGCTCCTTAACATGTCAAAAATAAAGATGACAATCATGTGTCATTTTTATTTCATCCTTTTGATAATTCACATTGAGTTCTTCACCTCTTTTGATATTTTAATTTATTAATATTGTTTTCCAAAAATTGGCTTGTTTTATATCTCATCTCCTTAGTATCTAAATAATAAATATGAAATAGTTCTACAACCATTCTACAAGCAGTTTGTGAAATGACCTTTAACTTATTTACTAACAATCAAGATAAAAAAATGAATAGGAATTCAAAGATATAATTTCAAAATGTTTATAAGGTCAATACCATATGATTCCTTGACAATTTGCTGAAAGATAATCCGAAATGGATTTTCTTTAAAATTGCATAAAATAAGAAGTGAAAGTTTCCTTCCAGCAGTGCATAGCTATGACCTTGAATCACATAAATTAATCACAAATGAAAATGCAAATGAAATCAAACATGGTAAAGAAGAGCGTTTAATTGCTTTATTTCAATCTTCGATTATTTGTAGACCACTCATCATTTGAACAAGTAACGATCCACTTTGGTGTGGATACAATACATGTCTTAACCAAGAAAGCCTGTTATAGAATAATAATGGTTCTGCGGAATTTCCTTTCAAAATGCAAGTTTTTTTAATGTTCAAGTTTGCATTTTTAACTTTATTTATATCAAGTTTAGTTTTAAGACAGTTGAAAAACTGATTAAATGCAACCATGGGTTTGACTAAACTTCTTTGAAAAGTAATTGGAGAGTAAGAAAGTGATGATTACATACAACAAAATAAGTATCAATAGAAGGTAGTTATTCCACGTCACTCAAGCATAGGGATTAGTCCTATATACCAAAGCGTGACACAACATCATTAAAGAGATAAGTAAATGTGTTTTAAGAAAAAAAGATGCAACTCTACCCCCTAAAGCTCTAAGTCATTATAACAATTACAGTCCAATTACTTTGCAAGAATAGAAATAGATTAGCTCTATTGAAAATCCAAAATGTTCACACTATCTGTTAAGACCTATTTGTCATGAGTGAGTGAATCGCTCAGAGGTCAGGCATAATTTTCAGAAGACACGCCTAGATGTTCTGGCAGTGTATGCATTAGCCAGTTTTCTTCAAAGATAAGATAAGGAATAGCATTTGTTTAAGGTGGTATTTTAGCTTGAAGGGTTGTAATTTAAGTGTAATATAAAAATGACTACCGCACTTCAAAGTGATTCAGTTTGCCTTTTCCCCGTTGTGGCATAGATCAATATCTCTTTTTTTAGTATAAGGAGTGACCGTAGCATTTGAGGTTTGGGTTTATGATTGTAAAGTTAAGGTTTGGTTTAGCGTGATAATCAAATTTTAGACAATAATTAAGTTCTAAGATTGGAATTAAAATTTAGCTCGAAATTACACTGGGTTTCTGATCAAGGCCAGAGTTGAAATTATAATACAAGTAGGTTAAACATTAGGTCAAAAGATCATGGGTTTTTAATAATGAAATGGTTTTAAATGATGTACATTGTTAATCAAAGGTTTGAATTTTGAATTCAAACCATGCTTAAAATCAGACAGTGATTTAAAGTCCATTGAGAAAGAGCCGAAAGGCCGACTGTAGGAGTGCTAAGCTGACTACATTACTTCTCTTCCCTGTCAGCTAGCCATGCATAGGTAGCCTTATAACAGCCTGTCATGTCAGTGACCTAGAAACAGCTATCATGGTCAACCCATTCACACTCAATGGGCTTGATATGATGTCAGGTACACTAGTTGAATATGGAGTCATGGCCATTTCAAATCAACAGAAGAATTTGTTGCTAAGATTGGCCTATAATGAAGATCATCCGAAAGCATAAAATGAATGAATTGCTCCTTGGATGCATAAGCAATTTCTAATTCTTCAAACAACCTTTTCTTTTACTGAAAAACATTAAACAATTTTTAAGCAGCGGCAAGCGATGATTATGTTTAAAATGTTTTTTCTATACTCTATTCTCTAACAAGGACGCAATGTTTCCCCAGATTATGAGCTGTTCATACATGTATGCAGGATTATAAAGGATTAGAGACTAATTTCTCTTTTGATGGGCCCTTTCAAGGCTACTCTAGTAGCAAAATAATTGGCTCAAAATGGGTCACTTTTTACTCCTCAAACCTTCCTCTGATTGGTCAATTAAGTAAACAGACTTGTAAACAGGACAGTTTTCTTTTATCTAACTATCCGTCCTTCCTCTAATTTTCTGTCTGGATTTGGGCATGGATAGCAGTTTCCCCCGACAGCATTATGAAAGGTAATTGATGATAATCCACTGCATCTAAGATATTAATACCGGCTAGGGACGAATTACTTTCGATTAGCGATATGTACTACCTAATTGGTATCCCTTTTTTGGTCGGCACACCTTTTGATACTACTCCATAATATGTGTCTCTGAAAGTGAAAAATAAAAAGCAGGTTTATTCAATTTGAATGACAAAAGATGAAAATAACAAAAATAGATCTGGATGAGTACACAATGATTATAACATATTAATGTGGGGATTTTTTTTCTTCAATTCGCATCGGTCATGACAGCTTAGATAATATGCCCTTTTTATGATAAAAAACCTCAGAATAATGACATTAGATAATTTCATATTCTCAACATTCATCTTCTCTTCTTCCACTCGCTCTCTCTCTCCTATTCAAATAATTATTTTCCCTGCCACGTGTCCAAAAATCAAATTATCACCTAATACCAAAGTTATGTTTTGATTTATTTCCGTTAGTTCAGGTTCATGTTACCTAACTGACACAAGAATGAAAAATATGAAATCAAGTATAAAAATTATATTAAAAACTTTGTTAAGATCGGTTGATATTTACATGTAATTATACATTAAGTCCATGGAAAACCAGATACTCATGAATACTTATTGATCTATTTGAGTTACAAGTCAATTGATTTAGAAAGTACATCTCTAATGCTCATCTACCTAGTCATTATGATATCAGATTTAAACCCTTTTGTCTTCTTCTAAATTTTCTTTAGGATGACTTTCTTCAGTAGATGTAGAGTCACTGATGCTTAAAATGCTAATCATGAACCATTCACTGTAGTGTTTTAGCAAACGTAACTTTAATCATTTGTGTGGTATACCATCATCAAGTGTCAACTGTCTTATCTTATTTTTTCAATGTTAAAAGCCTGTGATTGGTTGGAATATAAAAGGTTAGTCCCTGACTTAGTGTAATAACAGCCAATCAGCTTCCCTGCTGTGCTCAGTAAGCATAGTACTCAGTCTAGTAGGGAGCCAATCAAAACACAGTCAGAAACACCATACCAGACAATGTCAACACTTTTCACTAAAAAACAAGAATTTATAGCACTTGTCTTTTACCAAGGCTTTCTGTATTACTGTAACATTGGTCTCCTAAAAAGCAAGTTGATTTTTGCCTAACTATTGACACAATATTTGATGGTGATAATGATGAAGGAATTAGCAATCATATACTTATATTTTACCTATGATGGCCAGTGGTGGTGATGGTGAATGTGATGATGGTGATGATGATGTAAAAGAGAACTGTTGCTCGGCTAGCGCCATGAGCGTCTACTGACGGTGTGCGCGCTCTACAAATATACACTATTATTATTATTATGATGATGATGATGGTGATGAAGATTATGATGATGATGATAATGGTGATGATGATGATGATGAAGATTATGATGATGATAATGATGATGATGATGATAATGGTGACGATGATGATGATGATGAAGATTATGATGATGATAATGATGATGATAATGGTGATGATGATGATGATGATGAAGAAGATTATGATGATAATGATGATGATGATGGTGGTGTCGGTAATGATTTTGATGGCCATAATGACGAAGATGGTGATGATGATAATATGTGGAGGAGGGGGAGAAGAAGGAAGAGGAGGAGGGACATAAAGAAGAAGAGAACATTAATTTTAAATTTGATAAGATTTTTTGTGATGTTGATACTGATGATGGGGTGATGTTTCCAAGAGGATATTGGGGACAATCGCAGTTCACTTTTTCATGACTACCTAAAAAGTTCTAGGCCTGTAAACTTAAGGAAACTCAAAATAACACAATGCAAAAAAGTATGTGACCTTACAACATTTCCATCCATCTGCCATTTACCTCATACATGAGTTCTAAATTACAATTATTTATTAATTCAGTTATTTGTTATCTTCACAGCTGGAATATTATTAAATCACATGTTTTGACCGGAAACCGTGATATTACATCCCATGTTCTAATGGTCACTGCATGGTCAGATGAGATCAGTCTGGTGAACACTTGTTAGTATTTGTCATCATTTGTGGTTCCCTCAACCTCTCCTGCCAATGGTCACCTTTAAAGGTCAAGATTCTCGTTTGAATTATTGTGAACTACTATATGAATGTCCCATTATAGAGTTGATCACATGCTCACAGAGCATTGAAAGCATGTTGTATATCACAAGAGGACAAAAAAATTCTATAAACATAACTGTAAACATTTCTTACTTTAAATACAAAATAAATAGTGTGTGTGACATTATTGGCTCCCTCACGATTTTCAATGTGTAAGGCATGGAGTTTTGATATCTCCTGGTGTAGAACCTACTTCTTTTGTAACAACACAAAAAATGATTTTATGATTCTTAAAAAAGTTAAAAGAGGTCAGGGTAAACTAAATCTAATATTTAAAAATGGATCATTGTAAGACGGCATGGCATTAAAAAAGCTTTTGAAATAATGAAAAGTTACGCTGAATATTCAAACTTGAACTAATTGAAACCATTTTGCTTGTCTTGTACAAGTTATATTAAAGTATTAATGTAACTTAACGAAAAATTACACAACCTATCCTCTTCCCTCCCTATGTTTCACAACAGTTCATTTTCTAATGTTCAACACTATAAATATGAGTACTGTTAATATTATTGTCTCTCACTCATTTTGGTCAAACATAAAAATCTTGTTTTTCTCTTCCTTATCTACTCTCATCAAACATTGGTTTGATACAATGGCCATGAAACATTGCATTCAAACAAAACAAGTCATGAACCTCCCCATGCAATGACCCATGGCTACCCTGCATGACCTACATAACCATGGTAACAGGGTCATAATGGCTTGAGGTCAACCCTTGTCTGGATCTAAAAGGCAAGCATGAAGCCAAGCTAAACCAAAACAAGGATTATGACACCATCCATCTGTCTACCACCTGTCTACATAACCTTTTATAAACAGAGCTAGAAAACTTTGTAGTTCACCGTTTTCAACCAAATATAGCAGTTTTGTGGTCTGATATGAGAAGCTGTGTGCAAGATGAAATATTATTTTGAGCTTTCCTGGAGTTTCTTCTGGGAAGATAGACCACAAAATCTGACTGCTCAAAACAAAATTATAAGGTTTTATTTTCATTTCATAAACCCAAAATAAGTAGCCTAGTGAAAATAAAAATGTATGCAAACCCATCTCACTGAGAAATAAATATGTGAATAAATATTGCAGAATGACAGATGCCCATGCAATGCAACATCATCTACCTCAAATGTCTTTTTCTTTTTTGGGAAGTTATCATATTGTACTATAAAATCACAACAAGATCGTAATCTATGAAATGAGAGCTCTCTTCATTATTGAGTAATTTCAATGAAACCTGAGCTGGAAATATTAGACCCCTGTTACATCTGAGAGATTCCCTACCTCGGGCCGGCCCGGGGCCCACCTCGGGTCGGAAAGAAATCAGATGTAAACATCCCAAACCTTCCTCGGGCCACCTTTTAGCGAACCTACCCGAGACCACATCCAGAGGTAGTCTCGGGTAGGTATCGGGCCGGCCCCGGTCCACCGATTCGTAGATGTAAACGCACACAAGCTTTCGATCTCGGTCCGTTCGCCAGCTGTCAAATTACGTCATAGCGCGCGCTATCCCCTCCCCAGCCCCGTCGTTCTTCGAATGTTTTGCGGCATGCGACATGTGAATTGTTATTGATAAAGTCTTTGATTTGAGGGGGAAAGATGGCCAACCGTCCTGTATTCACAATTGGTCGTAAGTTTCCAAAGTGTAATTGCTACTCTCTTCCGTACGGATATACACTTCCTGAATTTTGTATTGTTCCTCTCAATGTTTGGTCCAACCTCTTGACATAAAAATTCAAAGGTTTTAACATTCACTCTAAAGTTTTCTCTGAAATCTTCAGCTGTAAACTCCTCGTTCACCACTCGTTGCCAGAAATGCCCCGATCGGTACTTGCTCCAGAGTACCCTGTCGCTTGTGCAGCCGTAGCTCATCGCCATTATCAACATCATCGCCATCCTTATTCTCTGCCGACGCCTTTCATCAAACCTTCTCACTCTGATTGCCCTTTCCCGAAGAATTTGCTTACGACTTTCCCGAATCAGGGAATACACATTAACATTTTTTATAATGTATTCGAGGGTCTGTACTTTTCGGGGTTTTAAATATCTAGAAATAACAACTAACCTACGCTATCTGATCGCAACCAAATGGCGAGCTAGCAGCCGACGAGTGTAACGAAATGTAAACAACTTCAATTAGCGCGCGCAAATTATTCAGAGCCTAGATCGAGAGCGCCCTTTGGTGTCAGCAATCGGATACCGCTCAAAACCGTATAGGGGAGGGAATGAACGCTGTGATGTAAACAGACCACATTTCGGACTCGGTCCGTTCGCGAAGCTAATCCACCAATAATCCAGTCAAGGTTGCAAGTGGACTCGGTCGGGTCTCGGGTAGGAAACTTTCAGATGTAACAGGGGTCATACTTTCATGAATAGATAGTCTCAACTTCAAGAAAGGAGGAAAATAAATGGTGAGGGCTAGACACATACAGACATCTGGGCCCTGTAAAGTAAAGTTTGGCGATTGATCATGAGGTTGACTATTACAACTGGGCCCTAAAGAGTTATGATTGATCCAATCAAGCGTATCTCTATGGAAATACATCAGTGTCATAATTTTTTGTGCAGTAAATTTGCAAAATATCCTTTGTAAACAAAGGAGAACACCCCATATTGTCAAGAAATCAATGAATTTATGGATATACATTCTTATCTAGAATTTTTTTTTAACAAACATGCTTTTGATATGTTGACTTTGCTGGCTTTCCATAGTTGCAATTGATCGGATCAATTGCAAATCTTTGTAAGACGGGCCCCTGATCATACACAATAATCGATGTAATCAATCATGAATATCAGTCCTGTGATCAATTGCTGAGCTTCATGTTACTGGGCACGAGACAGATGTAGACAGAGATTAAATTCAGTAATTACAAGACATGTATGATGAAATGAGAGTTGTTGGATTTAATGAAGAAAGAGGCATTGTGAAAGGAAGCAATATCAGAAGGGTTTCTAAAGAGGAGGATAGTTGGTCTATGATAAACTTTGTTTGGGAGACATGATTTACTGGCCTTTTGAAACTTTATTTAAAGGTCAAGTCCACCCCAGGAAAATGCTGACTTGAATAAATAGAGAAAAATCAAACTAGCACAGTGCTGAAAATTTCATCAAAATCGGATGTGAAATAAGAAAGTTATGACATTTTAACGTTTCGCTTATTTTTCACAAAACAGTGATATGCACAACTAGGTGAGTCAGTCGATGATGTCCATCACTCACTATTTCTTTTGTTTTTATTGTTTGAATCATACAATATTTCATTTTTTTATAGATTTGACAATAGGACCAACTTGACTCAAATATATAGTATTAAGCAATGCTAATTCCACATGTTCAGGGAGGAATTAATCGTTGTATCACTTGAAAATGAGGAGAAAATTAAAATATTTCATATTTCATATAATAAAATACAAAAGAAATAGTGAGTGGATGACATCATAGTCTCCTCATTTGCACACCAGCCAGGATGTGCATATGACTGTTTTGTGAAATTAAGCGAAACTTTAAAATGTCATAACTTTCTTATTTTACATCCGATTTTGATGAAATTTTCAGTGTTATGCTTGTTGGATTTTTCTCTTTTTATTCAAATCAACTTTTTGTTGGGGTGGACTTGTCCTTTAAGACAGTTTAAAACACAGTTACATCCTTCATAACTTCTCTTGACGCTGTTAAAACACCAGTTCAAATGCATGGAAAAGCATTTTACATCATGGGGAAAAGGCAAGAGTGGGGTAGGAAGAAATGATAAAACAATGTTACTGAGGCATAGAAACATCATCAAATGGAGAGAATATTTAAATGTTTTCCCACATATTCATTCATCAGATAACATTGCAGCAAAGAAGGGGAGGAGAAGCATTTTAAGGAGGGGGTGGTTCCAGATGAGAGACATGAACCGTCCTTCTCCATCAAAGTTCATTTATCTGTTTGGATAGAAGACAGATGGTGGGATGGGGAAAAAGGAAATCCCAAGAGAAGCTCTCTACAACTATTGATTAAAAAGACTTTAGATGTCATCAAAGATTAGATTATTGGATTATTAACCAAGTGCCAATCACATCAGAGTGACAGGCAAATTGCTAGACATCAGACCTTCTAAAATAAAGATGAACTGATATGTAGAACTGAAATAATAATCTTATAAGGGTTTGTTTATGCTTCCATTGCGAGGACAAAATCAGCGTTTTCAAACGTCGTTTCAGATCGCCAATCGTAAACGTGGTTCTGGGAGTGCTGTTTATACTTAACTTTTCTGAGGAGAAATCACCAGCTATCTTCGCATCGTAATTTTCGTTGAGCAAAAAAGCAAGGTCAAATTGGGCGCGCCCTTTTTCAAAAGTTTTTATTCCGAGTGTTGTTATGGTCAACTATTATTTATAACATCAAACAATTTCCGATATTTTAGTAATTGCATTGGCGTTTTGAAACGTCGTTTAAATGAAAGTAAGCATAGACGCAACCGTGTTTTGGACTAATCACGTATGGAAATGCTGATTATGGCCTGAAAAGTGGTAACATAAACACGCCCTAACTCAAGTTAAAAGAGACTCTCCGGTTTGATATTAATAAGTCAACATTACATCCACACTTCTTGCACCAATTATTTGCATGAAAATACATAACACTACTAATTTTAAAAAATGTTCATTTTTTTACTTTAAAATATCAAAATATGACTTGTATTTTATGAAACAGAAATTATTAAAAGTCTCATGGCAAGGATGTATTCCTAAAAATGAAACAATATTAAAAAATGATTAGCAAATGAAAATCAAGTTCAAGTTAGTATAAATATATATTTTTCAATGGCCTGCATATTGAAATTACACATTTAACAAATTATTTGTCCATTAATGAATTCCACTGTTCATCCCAGTTTTTTTGCATGACTTTCTGAGAATAAAACATTAATAATAATATTCATAGCCAGTTTCATAAAAAAATGCTTGTCAGTCTACTCTAGCAATCACAAGAAATTTCCCAAGGCAATGTAAACATTTAATGTATACATTTTCTCTTACAACATACAGTTATCAGGGACAAATCCAGCATTAAATGAAAAAAAAGTCAATCAAAACAGATTTTGAATTCTTCACATGATTAACATTTCTCAAATTAAAGCTTAAGACTTATTTCCTAACATGAAACTATGGACTGTAATGGTAATTTAAACTTTATTATGTTTCCCAAATGCTCAGTACTAAGATGTTTACTGAAGTTTTTTTCAGTTATATACTTTAATTTGAAAGGTCAATAAACACTCTCCCAGTAGAAAGTTGGCTGATATCCCAGAACAGATACACCTGTGCCTGATTTAAGCTAACCTTTAATGAGCATTAATTGGATTGTCGTAGAGCGTGTAGAATCCATTTTTTCTCAAAAGGATTGTATATCATTAAGAGATAATTGCAGATATTTATATTTGAAAGTGTTTGAACTAAAATTAGCACAGATGATTTTTTTTCATGAAGTGTAATATATTTGCAACCAGTGTAATATATTCAACTCGATTGATCATCCAAGCTGAAAATTCTAAAAAGAAAAAAGTCTTAGACTGGCCAATTATGCTATTACATACATTTTCCATATACCCCAGCCCATACAGACACAGTCTCTTAAAAGAATTTTCTTACAAAAATAGATTAACTTACAGAAATAGATCTTTACAATTTAATTCATTAGCAAATGAATTCCTTTGCAAATCAATGATTGCTGCCTTAAAGATATAATAGATAGCAAACTGTTCTTTAGTGTAGAATAACTGATAGACCTATATAAAGTAACACAACATCAGTGCATTGGCTCTATCAACTCAGGCCTGTATAGTGTACAAAATATTTTCATAATTCTGAAGTGATCCATCCAGGGCTAGAAGGAACTCCTATGGTATCAGCATCTAATCAGAAACTGATGAAGGGTTGGTTTTTCTGGAGGATTAACAGACTGCTTTCAGCCAAGTATTCTCTTCCTCTCTCCCTAACCTCATCCTCTTCCTCCTCCTTCTCTCATCAATATTGGGATCATCAAACTTGTGAAGTTTTCATAGAATTTGTAAAAACCAACAAAGTGTCAACTCAATTTAGCATACTTACACTGATTTTTTTCTTACTAAGCCTTTATTTGTTAGTTATGAACATTATGAAATTATAATCTAAATCCAAAAAATAAAAAAAACAGACAAGTTTTACTTCTTAGTTTGAACATTTTAAATGTACCAGATTTTTAATCATTTCATCCTTCTGTGGTATGAAAGCTGAAGAGAATTTTTGACTTCAAATAATTTTATTGTGCATATTTTGGAAGGATTTCAATAAAATGTAATAATTTTCTGCAGTTATTTATAGTTCTAAATCACATGACACCATACTATCAATTACCTTTTTAACCAAATATATTGATACCTCTCCTCTCAAAGCTATTAAGAAATACTATGTCTATCATGAGACTGCGGAAAACACAATTAGCTATTCAGAATATTCATAAACTCACTGATTTCCTTAAAATCATTTTCTTGAAAGAGACAAATTTACGAGGCCTGAAATCCCCAGGAAACTCTATCATATCGTTAAGGGGTATCTGTACTCTACCCATTGTCGGGGGTAATAATTTGAACCGCTTTTGGGCTTATTTTCAGGAAATGTACAATTTCCTATGATGTTTCATGCGCCAACTATGTCTGCGTCCTTTAAAGTTTCCTAAAGTTTATCACAGTCCATCAATAAATCTAACAAAATTACTGCAATGACAGTAGAAAAAGTAATAGTTTAATGAAATTGGGATCATAAAACTCTTAAATGCTGATGTGTCATACTTCAAAATTAGAAGTACTTTCCAAGATTCTACCATTCTGTTTTTCATGGAGACATAGATATGGATAACTCGAGTGATTGTAGCACAATCAGTCTTATATTTACACAAATTATACAAATGAAAAGATGAAATGATAACGTTGTCGACTAGATAAGATAGATTGTGGGTAAAATATAGCTTTCTAGCTCACAATGAAATGAAAAGATGATAAAACTGTTACAATGATCAACTGGACATGGTCCTCTGTATTGACAGCCTCTGACAGCTGATGAGCTTTCTTGTGACTGATGTCAATATCTCTTGAATAAAAAGAAATTATTTCAAAATATTAAGTTTCAAATAAAAAAGAAAACAGCAACTCACTCAAAGTGACACCTCACACAAAGTATTACTTTAATTTGGACAGAATTTTGACTCCAGTGAATCTCCAAAAGAATATTCAGATAGATGAAACCAAAGTCGCCAAATTTGGAAAATGATGTAAGGCAAAGGGGGATTAAAAACTCACTCAATTCATTTTCCCTGCGTGATACATTAATCATCAAAACATGAATCACATTGCTTCGTGATTGTGTCAAAGTTTTGGACTGAGGCCAGCTTGCCTGGAGGAACAGACTCCATAATCAAAATTAAAGAACACATTTCTACATTCCTGATTTGGTATTAAAAAATGAATAAGTGTGAGTATGCGGTTTTACACATATTTTACCATCATCCAGTCATCACAGTCTAGTCTTGCCCTCACACAATCCATCCACATCATCCACTCCCTGGGGGATATTCAAGCAATGAGCAATCAAGAGTAGGTCAAATTGTTTAGCAAACTAAATTGACATTTTCAACCGCATCTCCTGGTATACCCAGGTAACACCTGGGTGAAGGGTGGCAATTGAAGACTACTGTCTAGCCAGAGGATGCTTCTGCTATAAAGTGGAATTTTGGTTCACAGTCCTCTATACCTCTACAAACTACAGAAAGTTGTACAGCTATAGACTTGCACTTCAGACACTTGCTAATTGAATCAACTGGAGGAAAAGATATGATCTGGAAAGTCAGGGCTAACATCTCTACAGGTGTAATGTAGTCTTAACCATCTTCTTATTCAGACCATGGACCTTCCACGTTCAGGCTCTGTATTATCAAATCAACAAAATTTGGATGTGCAACATCAGGGCGAACTGCCAAAGGGTGACACTGCCAGTGAGAAGTGTTTCCTGTCATTATGTAGAGGAACCATTAATCATCTAGAGAGCCGTCAACACTCTTCAACCTGTTGCTTCATAAACAATTGGAAGGCTACCAAGCTTCATCACATCCAAAAATGTCACATCAAATTAAGAAAAATAATGACCATCATTTTAAAAATCTGTTCACCAATGCCACCCATCTTTATAAAAGTTAAAATTGTGGTAACTTCATCATCCAAGGGTAACTTCCAGTGTTGGAGGTCTCAAGACCAGTATGTTTCTTCTTGGTCTTGGTCTCGAACCCCAGGCTCGAACCCTCTCATCTTGGTCTTGGTCTTGGATGGTCTCAATTTGACTACAACACTGCTGACTACCATGGTAACAATGCTCAACACACAATCAAGTAAGTTTTAACTTTGTTTTCCGAATAGATAGCAGTAAAAGCAAGAAAAACTCACTTGATATTGTAATTTGCTTGAGCAATTGGAAATTTGGTATCATCATTTTCAATTGTTCTATCAGTCATGTGTGCATTATGAATGTTGAGATGGGCTTTAAATGAAAGAAGGGAAATACATCTTTTCATTGGTGTACATCAAATGAAGCTAATAATATGATCATGATGGCAAAAAATTACTGAATTACAATTTTTTTCTGGGATGCACTGTATTTGACAGACATTGTCAGGGACCTGAAGCATAAAGATGAAAAAAAAAATTGTAATCAATACACAATTTTGCCTCAGACTTATCATATGAATGATTTTATCTTTGACATTACATATCGTTGATCTTATTGAAAATGATGCACTTTATCATCACCTACCTGAATGATCACCATGTATTGGATACTGCTGCGGATGCGGTCATTTTGAACCCTCAGGTGCTCTTAATAAGGCTCATCATCTTCAAGGTCTAATGTTATGTAATCAAATGTAATGATGCTCTGTTGTCATGTCTTCAAGACTACGTCAGACATCCAACAATGAGTAAAGCGCAGAAGAGAAAGACAAAGTAAGAAAGAGAGGTGGGTGAAGAGAATCCAAGCTGTAGAAAAGGCAAAAGGTGGATAAAAATACAATCAAACAAATTCTGGAGATTGGGAAAATAATGATTTAAGAAATTAGAGAGAGGAGAAGGATTTGCATAGAAATAAAGCAAGACTGGGAAGACAGGGGAGTAAGAAAGAGAGAAAAGGAGAGAGATAGGGAGAGAGGGATTCTAATTCAAAAGCAAGTAAATTCAGTTTGAAAAAAAACTTTAGGTGCAAGAGAAAATATATATATTTAAATACAGATATGCATATTATTATAACCTAAAATAAAAAGGTATAAAAAATCCCATAATGCCAAGGAAAATCTCTTCCTTGGAAGGAAACCCAATTCTGCAAAGCACTTTCCATAAAGACAAGACTGTATTCAAATCCATACTGAAATGAAAGAGACATAAAAAATACGCTGGTTGTCACGAAAATTTGATGAAGGTTCGATATGAGAAGAAACCCAATCAGAGGCAAATTGAGAAATGGGAATATTTTCATCAAGATGAAGCCTTCATGTTATAAGAGTCTAATGGGTTAAAACCATGCATGGGGAGAATCTTCATGCATAGCAATAAGCATCATCAATACATGATGGACCCATTCACATGCTAAAATTAATCAAACGTTCTCTTTTTTATATGATTGATTGAACAAACATACTTGTAAATCATAAAACTGAGTTTGATTGTAAAAATCTGAACTGATCATTCCTTTTAATCCATTATGTTGCACACCATGATAATGATGATCCTTATCAGAACACACACATCCTAATTAGGTTGGCATAAATCAATGTACCTCCTCTGTCAATAATGGTATGAAGGGTGTTTTTATTTCAAGAATATGAGAAGGTTCATGAAACTACAATTTTGTGAGATTTTTAAAATTGCAATGCCTGTATATTATGACATCAGCTCTCAACATCATATCCGATACTCCAGTTGACACATCGACCTATCCACATTGGAATGAATGATATTTATAATGTGAAGAGGGCAGTGATATGAAACCCATTCTGTGCCCCATACCTATCATGTTATCCTATCATAATCCTTGAAATCATCACAGATTGAAACGAGATGTCACATTGTTATGCATCAATCAATACATCAAAAACATGGTATTCTACAGGAAATCTACATAAAAATACATCTAAAATTTCCAAAGGCCCATGAATGTGATAAACTATACTATGTTACACAGCGATATCATCATTAAAAACATTAATTGGTTGCTGTTAATGAGTTTTTATTTTAATGGAAATGTCAAAATAATATAAAGAGAAATTATTTAGAACAAACGATTTTAGGCATAGAAATGACTCTGAGGATAACAACAAAACAGGAGGGGGTGGTCAGCTTACCACCCCTCCTAAATTTTAGAGTACACATAATGGGTACTTTTTTTTAACACTGAGTGTAAGGAGAGGAGGAGAGTACATTTACATGCAACACTATTTTGTTCTTGCAGTCCCTACACAAAACCTTGCAACATCACTACACAGTAAAAAACAAGGTTTAAAATTTTATACAATGTTGTGAACTTTACAGTATTTGTTAAAAAGTTTGAACAAGTGTTTAAAATCTTCATATGTTTAATATCTTTAATAAATTAGATTGTTTACAAAAGATAGCATTTTATGAAAATTTTCAGTGTTTTTACCGGGGGGGGGGGGGGGGGCACTCAGATTATATTTTGATGGGGTGTGCCTCATGACACCCTGAAATGGGGGTCTAAGGAACTGACTAAAAGTGTAAAATACGGGATCTTGAAAACTGAATATATACCAGGCCATGTGAAAAACAGGGTCTATGGAATGGGATCGCGGTACTGTAGAAACTTTGCACGCTAGCACTGTGCATGTATTTGTGGGCGCTATCCATGCATGGAGCCGATAGCGACTGAGTTGTGAAGCCGTGCTTGGAGCTCGCGCTGCGACAATTTTGGCAAGGCTGGGGAACTGAGATGTTTAGTACCAGAGGTCTTGCAAGCTGGGCGGGGCGGCTTCTGAACAGATTTTTTGTCATTCGGAGTATCTAGAGAACTGAAAATTAGGTCTGAAAAAGGGTGTCATCAAAACGTCACGTTCCCGTACCACCAATGTATGCGAGAGAGCCCCCCCCCCCCAAGGGATTTTATGGTGAAACCTAGCTTCAACAAGACTTTGGATTTCAGTCTAGCAATGATTGGGCTCATGAAACAATCACAATCAGTAGGCTATAGGAACCCAATATTCACCCGGATGGGGTGTGGCAAAATTGAGATAAATGTCTTGCTACAGGATTTTACTGCTATGGCATTGAAATACATCTTTCAATTTTAAGAGATGTCTCTACTATACCTTCTACAGCAACATGATAACATAAGTACTAATTTCATTACATGATCAAATACAGAGAGGGTTTTATCTGTAGCATTGATAGAGATGAATGAGTGTTAATTCTGTACCCCTCGATATATGAAACTATGTACTCTTCACATTCTATAAACGTTTGAAATGCTGAAAATTAATAACTGAAAGCCTTGACTTCATGCATCATTCTATATGGCTTCTCATCATACCTTTATCATTCATTCCATTGAAAGTATAACAGGAGAGGAAACATAACTAGGCCAATACAGCGCATGATTGATCAGAGTTAGGATCTGTTCACATATGATGATACACAAAGATCACTTCACATTAAATATCTGAACATGATAAAGATGATATTAATGATAGACGGTTAATAATGATGTTAAAGGTCAAAGATAGAAGTTGCAGCAAACAATTATATCATGAGAAAGTATTTAAAATCAAGGTTAATTGACAAAATATCATCATATATCTAGATCTGGTACATTAAAGGGCAAGTCCACCCCAACAAAAAGTTGATTTGAATAAAAAGAGAAAAATCCAACAAGCATAACACTGAAAATTTCATCAAAATCAGATGTAAAAATAAGAAAGTTATTTTAAAGTTTCGCTTAATTTCACGAAACAGTTATATCCACATCCTGGCTGGTATGCAAATGAGGAGACTATGACGTCATCCACTCACTATTTCTTTTGTATTTTATTATATGAAATATGAAATATTCTAATTTTCTCCTCATTGTCAAGTGATACAACGATAATTCCTCCCTGAACATGTGAAATTAGCATTGTTTAGCACTATATGGTTCAGTCAAGTTGGTCATTATTGTCAAATCTATAAAAAATAGAATATTGTATAGTTCAAACAATAAAAAACAAAAGAAATAGTGAGTGATTGATACAATCGACGGACTCACCTAGTTGTGCATATCACTGTTTTGTGAAAAATAAGCAAAACTTTAAAATGTCATAACTTTCTTATTTTACATCCGATTTTGATGAAATTTTCAGCACTATGCTAGTTTGATTTTTCTCTATTTATTCAAGTCAGCATTTTCCTGGGGTGGACTTGACCTTTAAAGTAAACTTATCTTTGGGAAATCACGAAATCTTAGCTCAAAACTGACAATTCTGATGATCACTAACACAGAAATGCATATATGTGGGACAGTGTATTGCGTTGAAAAATACCCGACACGTGATGGAATTCAGTGCTTATTTGCTGATTTCTCAGCAATTAGCATTTTCTTCCAGAGCCACTTGGCACATATTTTTTATCCATACATACATGTACAAACACTTGGGTGGTAATTTCATTGGATTCTGTTCGAACTTATTTTGAGATCGTTACCACAACTGGTATTTATCTTTAATGTCTTAAAGTATTTTCCTCTATTTTCCATTCAATATACATTGAAATACAAAAAAACATAAAAATATAAATAAATCATCAAGGACTAAGTATTCACAAACTTAAACTATCAACTCTACCTTCTTTTCCTATCCTCATAAACTCATCTTTATCATTACAAACAATATCTTAAACCTCACAGTATTGATAAATTAATTAATTCATTGTTTAAAGTTCATTTATTCAGTCATTGCTAAAGTTTAGACCCTGTAATCATTTTGTTGCTGTTGTTAATTTGCTCTGAAGCGCTTGGAGCATCTTATTGACGGAAACTGTGCTATATAAATCTTATGCATTATTATCATTAATGTTATTACAGCAAACCTAACCGTAAATGGTTAACTGTGTTTTATGTGAACAAGCCTTTAGTGAGCTCTTCTCTACATGATATAGAGATCGTTCATCAACCTCTTCACTATGGTTCATATATCCATTACCTCTATTGGCCAACATCCATTCTTCATCTCTCTCATCATCTTTCATACTCAGCTCATTGAACATTAACCAGAGCCAACCTCCCATTAAAATGCTTGCTATGTTTGCATATCAGTCGAGACTGGAAAAAACAGTGCTGTTAAAGCCTTCTGACAAATGTACATACACCAATTCTAAATTACCGTTATCTAGTCAGTGTCATCTTTACAAGTAGCAATTTGTGGGGGAGAGGGAAGGGGGTGGGGAATATTCAGAAGATAATCTACATGCTGTAATCTGGCTTTAATGAAAATTTGAAAATGCCATGTGAATCTATGATTACATATAGTGATATGGGTTCATTAATTATGTCCAAACCAAGACAATGCCCTGACTGATAAAAGGCAATTAGGCTTTGCTGAATACTGAGGCTTAATTGATAGAGATTATTCATCCATCTGTAGCAATGGATGGTCAACAAACACAATGGAAATCCCTGCATATCATATTTTTATGATGGCATACAAAACTAATCAAACATGCTACCAGGAACATCTAGGTGCTTGGGAATCTACACCAAAAATGTAATAAAAATATCTAAATATCAGGTTAAAAATGAAAAATCTCCAGTAATTTGCCAGTGTGTTGAATTTCACCATAAGGAGAAATGTATCCTCATACAAAAGTAACCAAAATATTAATTTTCCCTGCATGGTACATAATAGTGAATGCTCAACCTTGCTAGGGGAAAAGAGAGACATTGCTACATAGGACTTCCCTTAGTCTACCAATTAATAGCTTAGAACTTCCCATCAATATGATGAAATTCAAAGTTCAAGTTATGTTCTACTCCCTTCCTTCCTCTCTACTTCTTCTCTTACGCTCAATCTGTCAGTATGCATCCATTCTTTGACTCTAAAAACTTACATCATCATACATTCATTACCGGGATAATGTGCAGAAATGTTAAGTCCCCCTCCTGGTATACATACTCTAACTGCTTATGATCTTTGAGATGAGAGACATGACTGATGGTCCATCATGTCGCACCAAGCACATCTATAGAGTCATATATGATTGTATGCTTTATAAATATCCCTCTCCTTTTCTATCCCTTTGTTTTGACCCTCTTTCCTCCTTCTGTCTGTCCTGATCCCCCCTCCCTCCATCTCTTTTCTTTAGGATACCTCACCTTCTTGATAATAAAGTTGTCATCTTAAGATGGACTTGTAATATTCTCTTTCTTTCTTACTTCTACAAAAATGTTTTATGTATCATCTCCCCTTACACCCTCTTCCACTGGATTTGTTTTCTTCTCTTGCTTTTCCTCATCCACAGTATAACCAACTCCAATTTGAAGAGGATTAATGATTTCACAACTTTCATAACTTTTCTGCAACTGCAAATCTAAAACTGTACTTGGATAAAGCTTTACCAGAAAATGTTGCCCCCCCCCCCCTTTCAGTTATGAAAAGTATTTCATAAATTGCAATAATGAGAAACGGCAAATGTATTATTTCAAAGTTCAAAGGAAATCATGGACGGGATTTAGAAGATACTGTAATGATCTCGAGTGATGGGGTTAACAACATAGGAGCTAGGTTCATACAAAAAACATCAACTTTAAAAGCTTATATACTTGAACATTGTTATGAATATTACTCATTTTAAAATCAAGTTAGCTTGAATTTTTAGATAACAAATTATAATGAACAGCAGGGGCGGATCCAGGATTTTCCAAGGGACGGCACATTTTGCCTAGCAAAATTTGACAATAAAAAAAACCAAGGTTCTCACTTTTTTATGAATGACATATTCCCCATATTTGCTGTGCCTATTATATGGAATATTAACATTAAAAATATTGACCATGAATCTCTTGGGGTTGGATAGAGTAGATTATTCATTCAAAACAATGATACATATCATTTTCAGGTACAAGCGTTTGCGTACTATAACCTTCAATTAGTTGATTTGAACACGGATTAAATATATCATATCTCATATCATTCCCAAAATTACTGAAAACAAACTTCCATTTTCATGTAATGGAGTAAGACCAACATTGTAATTCCCTTCTTCATTGTTAAATTTGTATCTTTTTAAAGGATATTATTACAAATTAAAATATCATTATTTTAAATTATATATTGGTTCATGCTGAAAGAAGCAATGATTTTCTTGTTAAACATCAACGTTTACAGAAAAATCTTATTAGAACAATTCCATGTGAACATAGCCACTGCAATCACCCATAGAAAGGGAGTTAAGAAGGGAGATGATGGGGGTAGATAACATATAATGATTACTTTGATCCCATATGATTCATGTCTATGTAAATCACCACATGCTAGAGGAAGGCCTTGGCAAATATCAAAATGCAACTGTGATGAAAGGAGCAAAGAGGCACAGAGGTTGAATCCAGTCAGAGACATTTATCAAATGTAGTTTTACATGTAAAACATACTAAGGATCATTAAAGGTAATGCAACAAGGTGAAGCATTCCAAGCCGCCCCCCCAGAACAATCCGAACAGGTTGTCAACATCGTTGTGTTGAGGTGATAACGAGATGAATCAATATGCTATAATTGAATGGTCATATATTAGACACAATTATTTGTGCAAGACCTGTCAAAATCTAAACTGCCCTTAAATAACCAGTTCTTTATCAAAAAGTATAAAAAGATGAATCCCAGATGCGTCTAATGGTGCCAAGATCCTCAGACAATCTGGACAAAACTGAAATATCATCCAGACAAGGATCAAGTTACGTGATGCAATGGAAAGTGAGAGAGATAAAATAGGTGATGTAGACAACCTGTCCTGGAAATAACACTTTAAAATCCATCTCTTACTTTTTGATCCTGTCAATTCATATTCAATTACAGATCAATATTAAACAAGACACCTGTCATTTAGGGTTTAATTCCAGATTATATCAATATGGACTGCATTGTTTCTCCCCTTTTGCTCCTATCTCTCCTTTGCACTACTTTTCTGTTTTGGCAAGTCTAAATTTTTAAACAAAAGATACCATTCTCCCTCTCTAACCCTCCCCTTATCCTTCTCTATTTGTTTTTTCTCTCTCTCTTTCCATTTCTCTTCATATCTCTCTTTCACACCAATGCCTTTCTAAAAATGTGTTGTAAAAAAAGCTGCAATCAGTTTAATAACCATTCACTAAGTTTCTCACAACATACAGATTGATACAAAACAATATTACTCTATCATTTCCTTAGAGCCTTTTCTATTCCTTCCATAAAACAATCAAATTTCAACAACTAAACTGATGTAAACAATCAAATCCATAAAATCAGGAAAACAGTCAATCCCAACTTTCTAATTCTTCTCATTCTCTCTCTCTCTATCAACCCTGTATCATTCTTTATTGGTTCCTAATCCCACTTTTCCTTCTCTCCCAAGTATCTGATTCCTAACCACAAAGACAGAGAATTGTTTTCAAGACTGGCCTTCCTGAGTGGCTTTCATCTCAAACACCTTTAAACAATCTCAAATCATCTGATTGTTTTTATCCAATACGCCAGCATACGTGTTTCCTAAGGTTGGTCACTTCACACATGTACTCTATTACCTCTTTTCCTCCAACAATAAAATGGATAGTTCACAGTGTAGATTAAAACTATAATCTAATGATCTAAGATATAAAGTCTGAAGGTCGCTTATTGTTTTATGATAATGATATGCCAAACCCATTTCCATTTATTCACTCATAAAACAAACTTGTTAAAAATAATGAACAGTTAAGCTGGGTGCAACTGATACTTTCAAATATGACTATCTATTTGACTAGAACATTTGACTATGAATTCTGACTAGAACATAGCAAGAGTTTTGACTTTCATTAGTTGCACCCTGATGACCATCCATATTTTTTCAACGGCATTGGTGAATAAACAATGGTAAGAAAAAAAATCATGATCACACTATTGAAAACATTATACTGACCATGTAAGACAGGTAAAGGGAGGATGTGAGGTGTATGTTACAACCAAAATAATTCATAGAAATATAAGTTAACTAACATTTAGAAATAGGGAGGTTACTGACTTAAAAGTGAAAATGTAAGTTGAAAATGTTAATGAAAGGTATTCTTCATGCAAATGCAATTTGATGGTTATCTACTCAAGATGTCGACATAGAGATGATTACATACATTTATAATTATCCAGGGGCCGCGGAACGGTTTTCAAAGTGGGGGGGCTGAGCCAAAAGTGGGGGGGCTGACCATGCTAAAAATCACAATCATATGGTAAATTTTACGTTTTTGTACACGGTTTTGCCCCCCGCGGCCCCTGTTATCTAGGCATTTATACTAACTAGGTTTAATTTTTAATACATAACTGGCTAAAACAAGAATCGGATTCAATACACAAATTGTATCAACTGATTTTCAGATCATTTTTACTAAAAACTTGGCAATTCTGGACACAAATGTGTCCGTGTAAAAAAAATTAAATTGGAGAGCATAATGTACAATGATTTACTGAAGAGTTACTGGGTAAAACTTTAAACAAATCCTCAGCATCAAAGACCAGACAAATGATTCATTAATCTTTGAAGGATTATCATTTATATTCATGACAACTCCAGACCCTCACCTACCCAGCCCCCATCTTTCCATTCCAGACAATTTATCTATATTCAATACCAACATAATCTGTTTATATGTCAAATTCTTTCAGAAACAAAGGACACGTAAATCCATCAGTCAACAGGAATTATGAATTCATGAGAAGAAACTTGACTACCCCTAATGGCATGCATGATACCAGTGGTTTTTCTTTCTTCGAGGACTCCAAACATCTATATGAGAGACAGGTTTTTAAGGGATTCCTCCTCACCATGATGAGTAAGTGGAGGTAAAGGCTATGCACCATTAAAGAATCAGTCTCCAGTCTCTTCTTAAGACTCATGGGGGCCCACACTTCAGCTTTAAAGAAGGGAATGAGTTTGGACTCGATCTAAAAGTACACAAATTTCCCTTATTTCTATTTGCTTGAGATTTTTAACTCTGGTAGTTCATCATGTAACTATCCTCAAATATATAATTTGCAAGATCTGAAAAGATTCTTTTCAGCTTTAATTCTATTCAACAAAAAATAATCTAATGACACCAATGAGCAAATATATATATATATGTATATTAATGAATGATAGTTTACATGTACATGATCCTCTATCAATATTTTATGTTAAACTGGATTCTGTATATATACAAGAAAAATAAAGCTTCAGTCAAGTTTCTCAAGCATTCTGTATTCTTTGACATTACATCACATATTACATGTAGTTTATCATTTCTGGAAGTTTTTTCAATTGTTTTGATAAGCATTGAAAACAATTATTTGCATCTGTGCTAGAGTTGACCAATGAAATGATAGCAGTTACAATAATGAAAATGATGAACTGATTCAATATTATGTAAATGTAGATAACTCAATATTGGTTCACCTGATTTTGAAATACTTTTGAACTTTATTCAATTTCATATCATAATCTAGACTTCTTTAAAAAAATCAACCATATCTTATTTCATTAAACAGTAGATCCAACACTGTCAAACTTGAAACTTGCAAGTTACAATAATCCTTCATGTACTTTATTTCCTAAACACTGACTCTAGTTTTAAAAATAGGTGGATTTTGTTTCATTTGTTTAATCTCCATAGTGTAATTTTTTAAAATCTCATGGTACAAGTATTGTGCAGACTTTAGCTGTTGATAAATGTAATATCTTTTGTCACATATTGTCTACCAAACAAGCTGTGGGACCGTCTACAAAACAGTAGATTTGGCAACTGGTTGAAGAACAATCCTCTAAAGATCAAAATAAACCCAAACTGAAACTGAAACTGATCTAAAACCCAGAAAATAAGTCCATGATAATTTACTTGATATCCTTAGTTTTATCTCTAGTTTATTACACCCTTCATTGTCAGTGTGAGTGAACTTTAATAAGACCATGCCCATCATAGAATCAATCCAGACAACCCTAAATCTCTATAGCCCTAACCACAGCTAGGCAAGGCATCAATCTGCCTATCACATGATGATATACAGGGATCTAACATAAAGCCAGGAGATCGTACAGCTACAGGGTATCTAAATAAAACACTTCCAGTGCAAAAGATTACAGAGTGACTCACTCTGTCAGACAGTTTCAACCTTTAGGATGATTTGATTGAACACATCAAAAAAGAAAACATCAATTTTCCTCTTTCATAGATATTTTAATCTTTTTGCCAGATTACCAAAATTGACCAAATTATTGTACAACACTTTCGGCCTACAGTGTCTGTAGCAATTTGCTTCATGGGAGATCTGAAGATTCGTGTTCAGTATTTTAAGTATTGAGAGGCATTTCTGATAAAAAATCACCAAGTTTTTGTGAAATTATATTTTATGCTTTTTTTTATATGAGCATGATATTTGAGTATTAAAAATAGAGAGGTACAGACTTAACAAAAACATGTTATAGAATGAATATGGCAAAAATCTAATAGTACACATACAGCAGTTATAAAGTGCTTTAATATTATTTCATCAGGTTCTTACACTTCTTTGCGTTGCATTGTAAAATATTAGCGCATTGTCATATCAACTTTTTTATGACATACCATATACATCAGACAGCTGATTATGAATGCATTTAGAAGACCATTCTAAAAGCCAACCCATATGACAAAGCAACACCACTATTCCCACAAAATATAAATTTAACCCCTTCCCCCTATCCCATTCACGAATGACAGTGCACAACCACTTTCATAAAACAAGCATAGTCATCTCATTCAGATAAACCGGATTATTAAAACTCAAAGGATTTGTGAAAACAATACAAATTTAGGCTAAAATGTTACATTTCATTTGCCTATCCTGCCTACTATGACTCAGGTTTTGCTTTGCAAAAGAGCACCTTTGTCCTTTAATAAAATTATATAAATTGCTGCATTACAGAAAAGATTTTCATTGGTTGACTCTTGGATGACGATGCCCTTATAGAATAACTGCAGTGAAATCACATAAATGCGTACAACAATGCATACTTTGTTTTCTTTCAAGGCTGCACAGGAAATAGAGAGGGCAGGAAAAGACAGTTACATGTACAATATTGTTTAATTTGTTCAGTTACTTTGCATTATTTGGGATGGAATACATTTGTCTTATCTGTAAGGTGAAACATAAGCATGAAACTCTGCCTCACTTAGCCCCACTTTAATGTTTGGAAACAGATATATCAATGCACACACTGACATAATTTTCTCCATATGGATATTGTAGGAAACGAAAGATGGGTTTACCAGTTTACAAGCTCAGAATGGTATTACAAGCCAAATTTTAATTTATTTGTCCAAATATTCATTAAAAAGATGTAGATTTATGTCAAATAGGGATTTATATAATTTTTTCATCCTTTCAAACATAAAATTAAACCATCATAATATACCACAACGATTAAAATTATTCCAGAATGCATGGTGTATCCAAATTTACACCAAGGCTCCCAGTGGAATTAGAGTTAGTTGTTTAAATGAAGCATATCTTGAGGAAATAGTCAGATTTCATCACGTCATATCAGGTTCCTTGTCAAATGCAAGTTCTTGACCGTGCTGCTAGCCTGACATCCCCCCCCCCCTCCAATAACCTACATTCAGACACCCATGCAAAGTAACAATAAAAGACAACTTTACCAGTCACTAGAATAAATTAAGTGACAAATTAGGGCGGTTGAGGTCATAAATGACAAATTAGTAACATTACTAAAATCAATACTGGATTTTTGCCCATGAATGTTATGTAATTATTCAACACCCAGCAATAACTCATCTATCATGTACATGTTTATTAATATACAACAGGTTGAAGGTGTTTCATCTCTCTTGCTCTCCCTCTTTCCCTCTCTCTCTCTCTCCCTCTCTTCCTCCCTCTTCTCATTTTCTTTCCCTCTCTTTGCATAAGTCCATCAAAAACTGAATTCTATGAATTTTAGATTGCAATTAATGATGCTATTAGACTCACCACGAAAAATCAATTTGAATAATAAATCAGACAAATTAATGTTTAATCCTCTATAACAGCAATGTTTCTTGTAATTTTAGCATTACATACATATATCATGTCTATATTTTGATATAAATAGCTTGGTAATTTTGTAAATGTGAATGTCCGCTATGGGTATCATTAATACTATGAATCTAGGTCAGTGACTGTGTGAGGGGTAGACAGTGGGAGGCTACGCTATGAACAAACCAAGTATAATCCATATCATGTTCTGAGTATGTAAGAAGATGATAAGATTCTGTTTGCAACATGAGATGTCATGCCAAGAAGTATTACACAAAACATCTCTAGAGAGGGGTTCTTTGGAGTGTTTCATTCAAATGTACTGTACAAGTGTGGAGGCTGTAAGTACTGAAATGTGAAAATGAATAGCAAAAGTAATTGAATGAGGGTCAAAGATATAAAACTAAGAACACCAAAGAGTTTTTTTCTGGTAATTGTTATTTATACTGTTCATAGAAATAATGCATTTGTTTCAACACGATAGATGTTTGATGGTTGAAATTTTTACACATGTCAGTTTTACATCATTTGAAATCATTTTTTATCTGTTCAATTTTTTTTTTCTAGAGAACCTAGCTCAATAATTCCATAAACTTTTAAAATAAAAATGAGGTGTTTTTTATTGTGCAATGGTAGTTTTAATCATTCATCAGTAACTACTGAAGAAGATAGCTGTAACATTAAATATAGCTGGCTGAAGATGCGGCTGGTTGAAATGTTGTAGATATATTTTGGATTATGGTAATGCATATCTTTCTACACATTATTCATGAAAGTCCTCCATTTAGAAAATCCTCTCTCGTTTTGCACAAACTTTTTGCCAAAGTGGTAATAGATGAATGACTTCCCTACCCACATTATACCAAGATATCAATCCTTTTGAGTCTCTGCAGACACTGTGCCGACTCCTAGATGAACCCATCGACTCCTGAATTCTGTAATACTCATTGCTTTGCCCATGGCCTACCAGGTACCAGTATGCGATGGGTTAATAAAAGTAGGGGTAGCGGATGGAATATGGCATGGACAGAGCAGGAACAAGCAAACATGAAATGATGCATGGTCGTAGACATTACCAATACTCTTAAAATAGAGATTGTGGTTCTCCCTCGCCTTCAAATCTACAGGGAGAATCAATCAAGAAGCAGATACGAAATCACACAAGTTTGCTCTCTAATTTTCTCTTCCTCTGTATATCTTACATGCCAAATTTCAGTGCAAATTCAGACAAGCAAGATCTACTGTATAGCGATATTGATTCTACAAGGTTATCTGATAATTCATTACTTTTATTATCTTATATGAACACATAATAATGTGGAGGTTTCAGCATTACTTATAAAGGGTAAACACTCAAAGAAAACAAATCTGTTTGCGAGGAGCTTGTAACCAAGTAATCTCTGAAAAAAGTATGGGTTAGCTCTAGCACTGTTTTTTTAATAATTTTGTCATATTAAGATATTAATTTTGCAGAACACAGCTTTTAATAAAGCATGCACATTAATTTCACTGTATTGGTGTGTAGTACACACTACACAGTATAATTACTCAAATATTCATAGTTTTATAGGTGTCTTTTTTTACAGTTCATATTATATTCAGTTATCAATAATCAGACATGAAGTTTAAATGAATTTCTAGATTCAAAAAGTAAAATAAAATATTAAAAAAGTGCTTTATTTTTCAAAATTTCCTAAGACAAATTTGTACAAATTCCAGATGTGAAGTAGGCTTTAGAGAAACATTTAGCCTTTCCCCTTCTGGGCAAAGCAAAGCAACCCACGTAATGTGATGTTTGCCTTGCCGTAGGATGGAATGAAATCTGAGAATAGTCATTCTTCCTCTCTATACCTTCAGGCAAATCATGTGTATTCTAGGAAAGCTGTAAACTTGTCTCTTTTACAAGATATTGTGATCTGATGCTGCTGGATTCGCAGGAATACTGGTACTTTACTCTTATACAGACCAATACTCTGATAGTGACTAATAAATGACAAGATGTGAACGGGTAGCTGGTATGACCAAATAAAGCACACAAATGTAATTAAAAAAACATGATTGATAGCATAAAACACAGAAAAATCAGTTTGAGTGTTGCAAAAAATATTGGCATAGTATGCACTATGCTGTATGTTTGAATATCTTGACAAAATAACATACTGAAAGATTTCTATCTTCGAAGCAGATGTAAGCTACTTTAACATTCACTAATGACTCAAATGTAATAAGTATTTTTGAGTAATTAAACTATAGGCCTCGAGTAAATGGATACCTACAAGCAGAAAAACTGTTCAGGGAATAATTTTCCTGGTATCACATCGCAATTTGCTCCACATTTTTGAAAGACTGCTATGCATAAAGTCTTTTATATAGCATATTTTTACATAGGACTGTACATTACTTAGTTGAGAGCTTTTCTCTTATGACCAAAAATGCTATTCAAATTTGTAAAGCAAAATTATTCCCTGCTGTTTTAGAATTCTTGAGTGACATTGAGGTACCTGCATAATACAGTCAGAGAGTGACCTGTATTTGATTTTTACCCTATCAACATCTCATATTTTAAGGATGAAGTAAATACCAACAAACATGATGATTTGTTCTTTTTCTTTTGATTGTGATTTGTCTTCCATTAACAGTAACTTTGCTCCCCTGAAAGGAAACCAATAATAAAACATATCATGACTCTGCTAACAATGTATTATAGAGTTGCCTAAAAATTCAACTCTGTTTGGGGTCATTTACTTTTAAGCATGTGGAAAAAAACACTAAATTTCTCCTTGGTCCTGTAACACAAAGGTTAGCGATTGATCGTATGCTTGATTTTTACGATTGATTGTAGACTGTAGTCAATGCAACAGTCATAGAAAAATGTTCTATGATCATTAAAGCTTTGTGTTACGGGCCCCAGAATTGCATTGTTATCTATCCGGGCTGTAGTATTATCAAATTTTCTAGAACTATGGATCAGCCCTATCTTATGAAGATAGTAAAACAGGCAAAGACTCATTTTCAAAATGTGAATTTATTAAATTCATATGGAGAAAATAATGATTAAAATCTTCCCAACCATGCACACCAATATCATGTAATGTAGCAATTAACGGTATCTTACAATGTTGTGGAGTATGTTATGTTACATAATTTCCTGCAATGGACTAGTTATCTAATGAAGATAGCAAAAGAGGTCAAGGCCCCATGACATAAAGCTTAGTGATCGATCATGGGACTTCTAAAATTGATTGCATTGATTATTGTGTATGATCAATCATAGATATCAGCTTTATGATCAATTACAAAGCTTTATGTTACTGGGTCCAGAGTTGAAGATACGCGACCCTGTCTTAATGGAGGAAACTTATATCAGGGGCATGTAAATAAAGCTTAGCGGTTGATCCTGGGGCTTCTACGATTGATTGCATTGATTATTGTGTATAATCAATCATAAAAATTACCCCCTAAGCTCTAAGCTATGGGGCACAAAGTACCTTTATCCTTTTGAGAGATGGTAACTATTTATAATGTGTACACTCCTGAACCACTGTAACACCTCCATTCATGCTATGGGCCTGAGGGCAATACCATGCCTCATTTAGGGGCATGGAGCTCTCACAACTAATGCATTCAAAATGATTTAATGAATGAAATATTACATTCACGGATCAAATATGGATGGTGAATGCAAATGAGATGACTGAAGTCATTCACAAAAGATTGGTAGTACCACAGAGCATCAAAGGAACAGTTAAAATGATCAACTTGATTACCCAGAATGCTGTGTCTTCAATTAATGTTACCCAGAGCCTGCGTTTCTGTTAGCATTCTCTAGAGATGTGTAGATTGACTTGATGAATTAAATATTACCTCATGGATGGATTTTTTTTATCAATAAAAGGGGGGGAAATAACATGAGTGAAACTCCTTTCCAACTGCTAAATCATTTACAATTTTCAAACAGAGCATTAGCCTAATATCCTCATTAATATCCCCATTTCTGTTTATTCTATCAAATTGTGCCGGTGCCTGGGATCGGGCTATTCATGCATTACTGGATAGATTGGATTTATGAATTAAATATTCAATTTACAAATGAAATACTAATGATGTTGCATACCATGTGAGCAGCTTGATGAAAGGTACCGGAATGGTGTGTTTTTAAAGTACATGTACCTGATAGAGTATTAGCCTAATTAGACTGTTATTGATACCCCTACTGTGTACTGTATTTCCTCACAAGTCTGAAATATTATGTAAAGTATCAACAATAGGGAGAAAGTGAGATGGGTGGGGTCAAAGGAGGGGGGGGGGCAGTATAAAAGCAAGAGATTCAAAGTTGGAGATGTTCACAGGCTTTTTGGCACATGTAAAAATGGAAGGAAAATAGCAGGGGAGGGGTGGAGGAAATGTGAAAAGCCAGATAATTTTTTGTGTAGGTTAAATGCAATAGATTCTTCTTTTTAATACTCACCGGCTTATGTAAAGTACTGCCTACAGAAAGGAAAATAAGAGAGAATGCATGGAAGCGGGTTGGAAATATAAGGGAGGGATATTCTCAGTGAACTTGAGAGAAAATGAAAGGGAAGGGGTGGTGGAGGGTTGGTACAAAGAAGGAGAGGTGTTTTGTATATGCTATAGATTCTTCATGTTCACAGGTTCATGAAAAGCGCTGCCTACAGAAAGTAAATGAGAGGGTAGCACACATCCACAGAGGTGCTTGGTAAATGAAATAGATGGAAAGCATCGCCTACAGAAAGAAAAACGAGAGGGGAGGGGTAGAGGAGGAAACCAGCCATAGAGGTTCTTAGGATAAATCCAATGGATTCTTCACAGGCCTTACTGATTGTAACTTGATGGTAGATTACTTGACACCTTGTTCCCATGTTCAACTGATACCCAAGTGCATAGTAGCCTGGGGAAAGATTGTGAACATTCACAATTCATGCACAAACCAGTCATGGTAGGGATTTAAGAAGCGGAGGAATGCTATCCCCTCATTCCTCATGAGACATACTTAGTCCTGAGCAGAATAAAGAAGTGGGTTTAACAGACCCCTTAAAGCAGTGTAGCTTCGGGCATCGAGGTACTTTAAAACATCAACCATAATAGATTCTTTTCCTCAAGTTTCATTCGCTGTTGCAAGCAAAAAAAATTCTGTACATATTCCTTTCAGCTAAAGTTCCTTCTTTTATCATGAATATACACCATGACATATCCAAAATTCCAGGCCATTTTCGTCATAACAGAGTGGAAGTACATAAGCTCCATGTTAATATATTCTAATTGATTAATTCTGGCGGGTTCCTGCCTCTTTATACGTAGTATAATATACCACATATAAAATAACCTTTCTATAACCTTTTAAACTTACACAGGTGCTGTATGATCAAGCTGTTTTACTTTTCTAAACAATTTTCAAATCATATTTCAAATCTAAATCATGTAAGTTTAGCTCTAGGTGAGGCATAGTTCAATGTGCTTTAATTAGATCTTATGTTCCAAGTAAGTTTGAAGTAGTCTCTAATTCACAGTCAAGAATTATGTAGGCCTAATGGTTCAATATTCAAAGATCAAATTGATACATGATAGATAAATATTTATATAGAGTTGGTGTTTTGCACAAGATCATCTTTAACTTTAATATTTGTTATCAAAATGTAATAATCAATTCCTCTACCATTTTCATGGTGTGATACTGACTGATGCCCAAGCTATATCTGATGATTACAATTTTCTTTACCTGTAAAATATGCTATTCTTTCTAAGGTCTCTAAATGATTACAGGTACCCATCTCAACCTGGGTGGAGAGTGAGAATAACATGACTGAGATAATTCTTACCTTTTCCTCACCATGCTCAGTGTTCTCTAAATCACGGGTTCTCTCTTTCCATTCTTCACTGGATTTACTTCATCTTCTACATGAGCTCTATGACATAGAAACAGAGCGACATCATAATCCTATCTCTCAAAAAAACTTTTTAAAAAATGAGAGTGACATTTTACTTTTTCATGAATACATCAAATGCAATTTAAAAAAAGTGTCCTGAATGGGCTATAGTAACGTGATGTTGGAAACAATGAAAAAAAATCTCTAATATGTTACATCAGTATGGCAAGGATTTATAATAATGGAAATAGTTTGGTGGAATGGAACTATTAAAATAGACAAGTATGGGCCTATTATATTTCTTTATGTAGTCTTTCAAATAATAAAGAGTGCATAAATCACAGATGATGCATGGCAGTCTATCAATAAATAAAATTATTGACATTTTTATAACTGGTTAGACGACTATTAATATAACCATGGCTTTTCAGCACAGAAAATACTGTGATCTTTGACTTCAATACTGCAGTTATCTTTTGATAAATCTGAAAGTATTTAAAAGGTTTTTTTATCAACCATTCATTCTGCATTCCAACTCGTTATTCTAACAACAAAATGAAAAGATGATTTCATACAAATAATCTACGAACTGATATTGCTTGTCTTGAATACACTTGGGACACAATGGCATAGACTTGTATTCAAGGTCAAATAAGATTAATAAAAGTTTTTATGATGATTCTACATCAGAGTATTTGACCATAAACATATGAGAGAAAGGAAATTTTTCCATATTTTTATGATCTTGTGCATGAAAATAATGATCATAAGGAGAACCATATACTGTATATACCCCACTTCCACTCAACGATCTCCTCTTCCATATAAACCTAATTCACTATTTATGGATGAACCCATTTCAGCCAATATCATTAATCTCCCCCATTTCTGCAGCACCTAAATTATCTTTACAGCTCCGCCAAGATGCATCCAGCATTACATCACGGTATCTACAAATTAACGTTGATGGTCGACTACATGGGTTTCTGTCGAACCGTAACAGGGATCAGCTAATTTTATAGGAAATCTAGTTATATTGGCTTCCAAAGCTAAAAGGGCATAGGATTATATGATAAAATATGGATATAACTGCCCTCTGACTCCCTGGAGATGGTTATGGCTAGTGCAAGAAGGGTTTTAGTGATATGTCTCATGACAGGCAGGAATGACCTTCTTCCAGTGAGGAATATGGAACGCTTTAGATCTCTGGGGTGTATAGGTGAAAGACATAAGTTGAAGTATGAATCATAAATAGGGGGATACTCAGAGGCTGGAGTCGGTTTGGAATTCATGATGTGGAAAGATCATAAATTGATTCCACAAACCATCTTCACTTCATTCATAGCATAGGCCTTGGATGCTCATAAAGTTCATTCCAGTAACTCATCCCATGACCCATTCGCACTGGGTAAATACCTGTACAGCAATCGCTAATCTACACATGCAGATGAATGTAACAGCATTGTGTAATGTGACAAGATATTGTGGAGAAATGCAACTGAAATATACATTTAAATTTTCAAAAAAATGTATTGCAAAGGGAAATCAGAGAACATTAACCAAAGAACTGAAGATGATTTACCCTGAGCATACGCCTGAATTTGACCAGCTTTTGGATTGACTAATAATTCAGCCAGGGAGGAGGTTTTACACTCATTTAATAACAGTGAGACAAGATATAAGATGAATTTATAAAAATGCAATATTGTTTTACACTGGTGCATGTATCTCTAGTAGGCCATGACCATCATAGTCGACAGCATCTTTGCATTTCTAAAATTATTCTGTTTTATTCATTTTACTGTAACAACTACACAATATTAAAACTTTGAAGATAAAAATACTACCGGTAGTAACAAAAAGAAGATTCCATTTTAATGAATGGAATAGGACATGTTCTTTCGCATATCAATGGCAACTTTCCTCCAGTGTGAACTGACCATTTCTCATCCTATATTCCTAGTCTAAATCAGCTGTCTAGTGATGAGTCATCTAATAATACAAATTGGTCCTGCCTCCATCTCCTATCATTATTTACTATCTCTCACAATTTACTCTGTGCTTTCCTCCATCTGCATTTAGATTAATAATAATATATAACCACATTTTATGATAATTCTGCTCTTATATTTCATCTCTATTTCCTTTCCCCATTTTTTCTACCCATTCTCTTTTTTATAATTATTTGTTTTCATCTCTCATTGTTCACTTATCTCCTTGTTAAACCTTTGGCTTTTGCATACATTTGCTATCTACATGTACTTGTATGTACAAGTATGTCTGAGAGCGACCACCCCCCCCTCATCTCCTTGTTCCTCTTTGTCTCTATTTATTACCCCCCCCCCCTTTATGGATTTTATATCAAGAACTACTTTGAACCCTACACTGTTAAAAAAACCTGATTTTACAGAAAAAAAAGAGAAGATTTTGCAGAAAGCAATAACAGAATCATTCTGTAAATTCATTAAACAGGAATTTTTCTGCAATTTAACAGAACAGGGGGCCATTTCATAAAGCTGTTCGTAAGTTAAGAGTGACTTTAAGAACGACTGGTGATCCTTTCTTACGCGCTAAACCATCGCCGATTCAATATACCACTTACCGCAAGAAGGGATCACCAGTAGTTCTTAAAGTCGCTCTTAACTTACGAACAGCTTTATGAAACACCCACCTGGTCTGTTTAAAAAGGGGAAAAGGGTGTTTTATTTAAGGAAATTTGTAAGGTTCCATACACCAAATACCAATTTCCTGTAATTTTACATGATATAATGTAAGATTACGCAATCTGGTAAGATTACAGGTGTTCTCGAGACTCTGCTGCAGGAACTTCTTTTATTTTAAGGATAAATTTTCTAACAGTGTAGTATAATTCCTTTACTTCGTAATTTTTTGTTCCAGGGGGGGGGGGAATGTTGATTGATGGCATCAAAGTACCACAACTCCTTCTATCCTTCTTCTATTTCTTTTATTAGCCAGTGCTACCAACCTGCTGAACAAGAACATTTCAGTATTTTAAAGCCTGGAAATCAGTATTTTCAAAGAAATACTGCAGGACAACACATAAAACTGAAACTTTAGAAATCTGTACTTTAAATGAAACTACCGGCATTCTTATTTTTCAACACTAATTACTAAAATCAGTACCAGCTGGCAGCTCTATTTTGGTGAGGAAATCATTATTTTCAAAGACATACCATAGGACACATAAAACTGAACTTTAGAAATCAGTATGTTGTGTGAAACTATTCTTCTCATTTTTCAATACTAAATACTGAGAATCCTCTCCGTTTCTTAGGGTGCGTTTATCCGCCACTTTTTTACCCTAAAATCATGATTCAAATCATGATTCTGCAGAATCACGATTGCGTTTAGTCGAAATTGGATATAATCATGATTAGAATCACAAACATGAAACACGAAAAAAGGGGCGTTTGGAAAGACGTTTCTGCAGAATCACGTACGAAAATGTTCGAATAAACGATATCGTGATTACAATCATGATTCTATGACCTCACTGTTGTGTCGGGCTACTTTCGATTTGACTCTTGCCAAGCTCAAGGCGCTCTATATGCTCATTGTATGTACATGATTATGTACTACGCATGCATTTCTTGTCATGTTCCAAGTTCTGTGCTGGTCATCACATCGTCCACTACTTTTCATTTTTGGTCATGTCTTCAACTTCAAGTTCTAGTAAATGAATTATTAACTGGACAGACAATGATCTCAGTTGTTGTTGAGTATACAGTATCAATATTAAATTGGATCTACGCTGAAATTCACTTCCGAACACCATTTTGGATAAACTAACAAGATGAATAGAATGGACCCTATATGATAGAAGTAAACAAAATGAGGTATAGACTGAATTCTGGAAGCAAAAGATTTTTCGAGAGCCGAAACACGTGCGAAAAACTTCCTCTGTCAAACTGCGCACTAGTGATGCGCACTGGATTGGCCCGAATCTGAGGAGAAACAGCATTGGAATGAAGGTCGTCTAAACGCTGATTCTGTGATATTGTGATTCATGTTTGTGTTTTGAATCATGATTCAAATCATGATTCTGGCTTGAGGTCGCATAAACGCAGCCTTACTCTGTTCTGTTTTCCCCCCTCTCTCTGTCTCTTTCTATCCAAAATCCATCTCTTCCTCTAATTATTACCACAATCTTTATTCTTCCGGTACCCCATCGTGGATGGCGTCATGCTAGAGACAGTTTGCAAGCATCACATAATGGCTGGGGAGGGGAAAAGGAAGAAATAAATCTTTGGGGGGATAAACCATGATAAACTGGTGCTAGTATCATCACCAACGATCCTGATTAATTTGACCCAATAAATAATATGTTATTATAAGCATCTTCCTCAATAAACAATCATATTAAGTCGTTGAGTAGGCCAAGTCATGAAGATTGTATCCGTGTTTTCTTCCAGAAAATGGATAAAATCAAAGGCCGTAAAGAAATTCCTCTTCCATTTTATTAGTTTTTTTTTTAACATTTGCCCATTTATCTCACCCTGGCCAAGTGGACAAGTTAATAACCACTAAGAACAAAACATACATTAATGCTCACTAGAAATTGTTGGGGGTTTTTTTACATTCAAATCAATGCATTTAAAATGCTACATTTTCATACGAATGCTCACACAGTTATGGTATTTGGCTTTGACTTCTAGCCTGTGCTTTGTATTACTTAACTTAATACGTATAATCGATCCTCACAAGCCTAATAAAGTTGACTAATTTGAATTAAAATCTGATTTCACATGAATTCTACCCAAGAATATATTGGTGCTACATACTTCATGAATGAACAAATACACATGTGTACTTGGATCCATCTAAAAGAATGTATCAGATGTATGTATTTCATTCACAAGGAATGGTCTTAATTGTTAATCAATTACCCCTGTAGATGGGCTGTGCAATCAATGGTCAAACCTCTTTTCCACTTCTCCATATGATATCATATCTATCTATCACTTAGTTTCATCTACCAAACTCATCTTATGATGAGGAATACATGTATGTCCTCTCTATGAGGTCACCCCATCTATCTTGTCTTGATTAATTTAGTCTAAAATTAAAGACATAATTCACTCTACTTACCTGTTCAATCGTAAATTAATTTCCTAAGAATTTCATAAAATCATTCAAAATCAACATGAGCATAATTATGGAACATGTGAATTAAGTAATTCGGGTTGGATGTCTATTCCATCGATAGGTTTTAGAACAATATTCTGCAAATTTCATGAAGGTCTGTGAAATAATTCCAGCGTATGGACGGGAGGCTATAAAGAGATCATCTTCTTTCGATTAATCTCAAGGATTCATACATCAAAGTGATAGGTGTGTAATTAGTTCAACTTCTTTTCTACAGTGAGATCACCTTGCTATCTAATTTGTCATAATCCAAACAAACCAGGTTTACATTACATGATCCAAGACGGAGAGGGAGTGGTGCTTGTGAAACAGGCCCCCATCCTCACTAGCCCATATACACATAAACTCCTTTTCCACTTAACTGAACAAGATCCTGATCAGAAAGGAGTGGTGCCACTGTTTGTGAAACATGCCCCCACCCTACAACCCCGGCCAATCCACAAAAAACACCCCTTTCCATTTCAAGGAGATTTAGGAGTGATCTTCCGCTGCCTATTATACTAATGAAGAATGGTTCATCAAGATGTGATCATAATGGCTAAGTTATGATCATCCCAGCTAATGAATATATAACCTAAATAAATGAGGTTTAAATTACATGCTCATGTGGTGGATGAGGGTTTGGAACTGTTGTCCCTAAGGGGGGGACCTTTTATGTAGGAGGGTTGGATGTCACCCTTAACATGCTCATTGATGTACAGAGCAGGTTTTTTTAAAATAATTTAATGATATTTCTCTCAAGAGACCTCTGACTCACCTCAGCTCTAACTTTATTCAGGCTTACATTATGTGTTTATTGTATGTATTAAGGGCGGCAGACTGAAAATAAAGGTTTATAAACAATAATATTGATTATTCCCTACTTTTCAAATCCCCAGGAACAGACTTAAACTTCAGTATAAAGGACTCATTATCAATATAAAAGTAGTTTTATTTGATTGATCAGGGAAAATAATTGTTTCTCCATGATTTTATTTGAATTGATTTGATATAATACTTCCTCTTAAACACTTCATTCTAACATGAACCAAATGATAGAATAAACAGAGGTATTAAAATCAATGAAAGAGAATTATAAAAATAATAATGCCAAATAAATGCAGGACATGCATATAAGATATAATTCCTATGCATATCATTAAAAACATTTATCAAATAACCCAATCATTGAAAGAAAGACATGTATTCATATTGTTCTCTAAAAACAAGTAAGCATCTTGTCAAAAATGTACTAAAAAGTAAAAGAGAAGCTTATCGCACAGATTTTCCTTTTTATCATTACTACCAAGATAGCAGCAGGCCTATATAAGAAAGTTCCAGTTTCTGTTTATCGTAATTCTCGTACGAACTTGACAGAACAGCGTTTTGCTGGTAAATGCCAAGCTGGTGTATACATAGGAAACATTTTACGTCTATTATCGGGCATAGTAGCTGACCTTATACATAGATAGCAGATATTACTCTCTGGTCTTTTTATCGAAGTGGAGACAATGGCAGAGCAGGATTCAAACTCACAACCTTGCGATTATGAGTCCAATGCACTAACCACTAGACCATACGACCCATTTGATTCTCAAGAATGGAAAAATTGCTTGATTTTAAGGTCTGGGCATTAAGGACTCTATCAAGCTAAAAAAAATTGAAAATTCTCCATCTTTGAATTCACAATGAAATCAGGAATGCATTTCCACGTTGTGCCATCATCTGTCTTATGAATTTCGATTCATCATTGTATTTGAGTGAATGATGTCGGATGATAATTGGGAATTCTCTTTCCCCATTCCAGCTTTCCCTCATAATCAATAACCCTATATTGAGGAAGTAGTTATGATAGGCAAACTAAATCAAAATTGAGTAATCAGAGGATTGTATTCCAAACTTAACCATCAACTAAATCACAATTGGATTAAATTGACAAATCACGTTACACTTAAGACATACAGGTATTTCTGGAAAGCTCAAAAGAAAAGATTCCCACAATAAAACTCCAAAGTAGATTTCAAAAGTCTTTCAGTCCCATTAAGTATTTGGTAGTTTTAAAGTAATGAAATCACCATCAACTCAAGCAAATCTAATGAGTTACCATCTTCCCCTGACTGCTATATAAATGCAATATGACATTAGCATTGACCGTTTGACCATTAGATCATGCTTTAATTTCCATAGCCATATGCTTTCTGGACATGCTGATGGTCAAGTTGAAGCTGACCCAAAGGAAGTATATTAAATTTCTATTGCTTCCTGTCAGTTATTGCTTGCCAAGGTAGGGTGTTTTATTACCCAACTCTCATGATATAGGCCTACTTTCTTATCAAGCACGTTGGAGCACCATGGTGAAGTTGTGCAACCTTCAATCTGAGAGTCTTGGGTTCAAATCTCACTGGTAGCACCAACATCATTTCACAAAACATCTAACTACCATGTCTATTCTTGCTATTTTCCATTCATTGGTTAAATGCCAATGTAGTATACTCAGCATTTTTAGCTATGATCAAAGCTCTTGCTAGAATGCTTCCCAGGGAATGGAGAAAGTTTGCAGGAAAGTAAAAAAAAAAATCTAATGAACAATAACTTGTAGTAAACTTTTACTGCCACTGTAATTATTGTTATCATTCCAATTCTATGTTTGAAAAGTGATACCATAGAGCTATGCTTTAAAAAAGATGTAATGAAAAACGCTGTAAATTTTGTACATTTTGGAATCATCATATCTATACTCAAAGCATGGAGAAAGAATTTCATCTTCCTGACTGTATTATAATAATTAACTAACAAATATACAGATTAAATATTTCAAGGGATGAAATTTCTCTGTTTCCCCTTTCTTTTTTTTTCTTCTTTTTTTTGGGGGGGAACTAGATCGTGTTTTATTACATGATAGATGAATAAATAAGTTACATGTATTTTGTATAGGTATCCATTGTCTTTAAATGACCCTAAATTCTAGTTTTTAAATTCCTTTTTGCATCAAAATTTACAGGTAATTTTTTTTTGGAATGACTTCCCTATTTATAATTCAAAAGGCATTATCAAAGTGTAACTTAAAAACCGTAAAGTTCCGTTTTCAATTATTACATGTACAGTGTATATCCTTCATTTCACTATACTGATTTAAAAATGCGCAATTGAAATAAACATCAACATTGCCAACTCATCACACTGGAAAGAGGATGTCTCTGAAAGTGTCAGATTTGACAGTGTTTCAGGAGTTCTCGGAAAGCTTCCTCAAGCATTTCTCCAGGGACTTCCTTGACACCTCCAGAGTACCATCAAGTCATCACCACATTCCATCATGATGGAGGATAGTCGGGTACACCAAGAGAAAATGCTACTTCATTATGACTAGCCAAGTTAGAAACAGGACTCTGCCAAAAAAGAGACTGTAACGGTTCATGATTAACTCCAAAATCATTAACAATATTAAATTGAGACATTGGTCACGCCAAGGAGTTGATAGTAGCTAGCGTGTAAGTCCAGTTGGATGACGGAAATATTAAATGGTCATTCATTAAAGGAGGTCAAAACAGATGGGCTCGTCTGATTAAGAAATTGCTGCAAATGCAAAGCTAGCGGAACAACCCCGCCCACACTTTTACCAACATAACCCAGGAATAGAAATCATTGCCTGTGAGAAGCAGAAGGGCTAGAGTGCTTCAATAGAGGTACACTGCCCTTTGGCAGCCATTTCCTCTGTACGGATTATGTTGTTGAATATCTGAAGATCTGAACGGAACTTGAACTAGAGTTGAGGTCAAGTCAAACACTTCATTATTAAAGGCCAGAAAGACATTTAATAATTACAAAGACCATCTACCTCTGACATGATTCCTCTAGCAGCATCCATAAATATCTGGCCAGTGAGATTGGTGTTAATTTGCAGAGTTCAAGCAGAACATTTGTAGCCACAGAAGGGGAATATGGGACACAAGAGGTGATACTGAGTATTGTCTTGCTCTTTCTCTTACTGAACTTCCCCTACAACATGCATGGGTGGTATATCTGGTTGGTGAAATTGGTGTTGATTTGTAGAGTTCAAGCAGAGCATTTGCAGGCATGGTTTTGTGGGGGACATAAGGGCTTAAGTTGTCATATTGAATTTTCAAGCAAGAATGGTATCAATAAATAAACCTATCTGGCCCCCTGATACATGTTGAAGTTCCAGGAGAACACATCAATTTCATGAGCTCTGAAAGCATTTTTAGTCTGATACAGAGTTTTATTGCCTTTTTAAAGCTCCAGCCTTGGCTATACAATGTTGTGTTGGGAAGGAGAAAAATAGATTAAACAGAATGGTGAAAGTTTGAAAGAAATCGGACAAGCAATAAGAAAGTTATAGCTGCTTTAAAATTGAGATCACTAATGCTATGTAGATTTCAAATTGGCAACTGGGTAAGCAAATTATGACAAGGGGCAAGGACAACTTTCCCATAGGCCATGTACTTTATTATCAGGGATTTGTGGTTTTCACCCAAGTACCCATTCCCCTGAGGAAGTAATCTAAATATAACATAGGTAGTATATTGTTTTATGTCCTCATGAAAGAAAAATATAATTTGAAATATAAATTTTGGGAAAAATTACATTTTAGCCAAAATATATATTGGAGTGCATGAAAGAGTAGTCCTTGCCTTACATCACTATGACATCCCATATGCGACCAATTTGAAGTCTCCATGGGTATAGTGATTACCAATATTTACAACTTTTAAAAATTCATAACTTTCTTGTTGTTTGTCCAATATTGTTCAAACTTTCACGTATCAACTTGTCTGATTTTTCTTTTCCTTATAAAAACAAGTTTTTATTTGGGTTGGATTCCCCTTTAAATCCTGAAGCATGCATGGATGATATCTGGCCTCTGATTGGTGTTTACATGAAGCAGAACAATCTTCCTGTCATCATTAGCCAGTCATTACACCTCTCTCTCTCATCTCATTTATCAGAGCCAGTCAGCCAGTTAGTCAGGACATGGTTAGGTTGCTGGCTCCAGCAGGCGGGAAATTAGATTTCACCCTCACTTGCATCAACTCACATTCAGATCCTATACACCTCTAATGTATATACCCCTCAAAAGGATGCGTTTATGCTTGCCTTCTCGACTGAGCGTTTAGAAAGTCATTGTAAAATCAGCTAAAAAATCTACTTCACATGGCGTAAGAGTAAGGTTATTATGAAAGCAGTTTTGAGTCACTAACAATATAAAGACAATTCAGCCACTCTAATTGATATATTACTTCCTAAAAACAAACTAAAGATGTACATTTCTGATTTCAAATACCCGGTATATAACATGTGTGATAGCTCCTTTCACCTTTTTGATAGCAAAAAAAAGCATGAATTTTTTTTAAAAATAAATTTCCCTAACAAGTGGAATGCCTCTGGCCGTCTCACCTGCATCACGCGATTCAATATAGCAGCAGTGCTGATTTTGAAAACTACTATAACTCGCACAAGATGTTCAGTGATACTTGGTTACTCGTATTTCCACGTTTTATGAACTAGACCAACACACTTTCAAATTTATGGCTGTAATTCAACAAATACCCCAATTTGGCCAAAGTTCATTGACCCTAAATGACCTTTGACCTTGATCATGTGACCTGAAACTTGCACAGGATGTTCAGTAATACTTGATTACTATTATGTCCAAGTTTCATGAATCAGATCCATAAACTTTCAAAGTTATGATGGTAATTCAACAGATACCCCCAATTCGGCCAAAGTTCATTGACCCTAAATGACCTTTGACCTTGATCATGTGACGTGAAACTCATGCAGGATGTTCAGTGATACTTGATTAACCTTATGTGTAAGTTTCATGAACTAGGTCCATATATTTTCTAAGTTATGATGGCATTTCAAAAACTTAACCTTAGGTTAAGATTTTGATGTTGATTCCCCCAACATGGTCTAAGTTCATTGACCCTAAATGACCTTTGACCTTGGTCATGTGACATGAAACTCAGGCAGGATGTTCAGTAATACTTGATTAACCTTATGGCCAAGTTTCATGAACTAGGTCCATACACTTTCTAAGTTATGCTGTCATTTCAAAAACTTAACCTCAGGTTAAGATTTGGTGTTGACGCCGCCGCCGCCGTCGCCGCCGCCGTCGCCGTCACCGTCGCCGTCGCCGTCGGAAAAGCGGCGCCTATAGTCTCACTCTGCTATGCAGGTGAGACAAAAATGGATATCCTCTCCCTCTCAAATGACCCTTACATAAGTCATTTCTTTATTCAGCTTAGATGACACACCCCATTCGGAATCAGATCTACCCCTCCCCCTCTCATCTGGCTGCACCTTGGGGGTTGATGCCACATTTTTTCTTCGGGGGGGGGGGTACTGGTATAATCTTATAATAATCAAGGTTGATTATTGAAGGAACTCATCAATTAGAAGAGAAACTCTGTTTCCTTTCAGTATTCAACTGAAATGAGTGATAATTTGCTTTCTAAAACTTATTACAGGTTGCAACTTGTACTTGCACAAAAAAAAAACTCAGAAAGGAAACTTAATTTCATACATGTATGCTCAGTACTGAAAGATGAATTTAAGAAAACATTCAACATATATAAATAGCACAGGTAAAAACATTCACAGTGCTGAAAGGATAGCAATGAAGTGACATTAGCGCTTAAGTTCCCTCATATAATAACTTCATGTACATGAACCCAGAATATTAGCTCTCATTATTAAAGCTGTGTTGTAATATAGTTTCCTTTGGATTACCACTTACAATCTTTAAAGTTGAGTGTATAATGAAATCCTTCTGAAAAAAAATATCCTGAATAATGTAAAAATAAAATGAATAAAAAAACCAGGGTAATACATGAATTATACAGACACAAATGGATGGAAAAAATTACAATACAACTTTTTGCTGAAATAAGCCAGTATGACTAGGAATTAAAATGAATCAAAGACACAAACAATTAGCTCCAAACCTGTAATACATTTAAGATTATTCAAGCATCATATGAAAGAATTAACAATCTCTGGTCAATGCCAAAAAAAAGGATGCAAAATTTTGTCTTGGAAATCAACCTGGTTTTGAGATTATTATCATTCTGTCTGGCCCCACCTATTGAAAGAAAAAAAAGAAGGGTTTTACCAAAAATGTGCAGGAAGCCAGCGTCTGGCATAATCTCCAACCATATTTAGTGAGAAATCATCCAATAAAAAGACTGTCTGAGATAAGTTGACCTGTTCTTATTTTCTCTGTAATCCAATAGCTTCCCTCCCATGAAATTATATCCTCACTGTCATAATCCCCTTTCCCAAACCTCATTATAAACTGATCAATAAAAATGATATAAAGAACTAATAATAAATCATAAAAAAGGAACAATTATAAAGGATATATCAACAAGTTTTAATTGTATTATTTCATGAAATTGACATGTACCTAGAACATGAAAGAAACCATCAGCTCCTTGTAGATATCGGGGATAGCATTATCATCTATTTGTAATCAAATGAAATCATGTGGCTAATATTCATCATTTTATCCCTCTCCATCATTTATCTTTTTTATCAAACCTACTTCATAACATCCACCTCCCATTTCTCTATTTTTATTGAACCTTGGAACAATCTTAAACAAAGACATCCTAAAGTGATAAAAGCAGTACATTAAATGCATAAAAAATACCCATCCTGTTTTTTATAATTATTTATATTCATTATAATCATGTACATTCCATCGACATAAGTTTATGACAGGATTTCCAGTGATGATTTTTCATCACAAAACATCAATTTAAAGAGAAATTCCAGTAGTTGCAGCAAACACTGATTTCATGATAAAAAAAAAAACAAGGCTTAATTATCAGTATATCATCGAGGATCTAGATCTGGTACAGTTACATAAACTGAACTTTGTGAAATCTTGAAATCTACGCTGAATAATGTTCAGACTGAACTTCCCCAACACAGATAAGCGCACGTGGGACAGTATATAATTATTGCTTTGAGCGTCGGGCCCGACGCTCTACCCGAATCCTGTGCTTATTTGCTGATTTCACAGCAATTACACAATTTCTTCCAGAATCCTTTGGCACATGCGTTTTATTTATACAAACAGACACTTTGGTGGTCATTTCATTGGATTCTGTACGAACTCAATTTGATATCGTTACCAAAACTAGCATTTACCTTTAAAGCAAAGCTCATATAAAGCGAAAGTATCTTTTTTCTACCTAGATGGACGGCTCCTTCTGGAGCCTGCAATCTGGAAGTGGAAAGGGGTTCATGAAAGATGCATCATGGATCTTTGATGAGTTGTTTCCTTCTATATACCACTGAATTCACTCAAATTGGAGTTGCCATGACAACGCAAAATATGCTAGCTCCACTGGCTTTTTGAAACAAAAAGGGGTGGGAAAATCCATCAAATATGTGTGATTTTGTCTCACTTTGCTCCAAGGTTGCTACACTTATTCTGTCTGTGGGTCGATTTTGTTCCATGATGTTGTGGAAGAGAGAAACGATGATCACTTGTTGATCAGTCAGCAGACGAGATTCTCACACCTTCTCATGATGGTTATTAGCAGGTGTGAGACGAAACAAGAAGACCATGTTCACACTTTTTCAACATCTCAATCTTTGTGAAGATTTGAATATTACCCTCAACAATAAATCCTATTAACATTGTTGTAATCCTAAAGTCACACCAACAAAAGGCTGATCAAAATATGAGTTCATTTTTAATAACATACCATTGGTTGGTTTGGAGTTGGTTTCATTCGTACAAGCATGGACTACACTCTAAATTTCAAGGATTTAAAAAAAATCCAGATCACTGTGAATAGTGACCAGCCAAATATTGGATTTATTTTTAATCTTAAGGATTATCTTTTAAATCTCAAAAGATTGAAATTGAAAATTTTGAATCTTTTAGCTTTATCTTTACATCCACAAGGTTTAAATCTAAATCTGAGATTCACAGCCGATATAAACTTATTTCAAATCCTTGGAATTTAGAGTAACCTCATGGTCTGACAGTAGAATTAGCCAAGAGGAGACAAGAGCATGTTTACTCTTTTCAGATCTCAATTTTGGTGAAGATTTAAGCATTAGCAATATTGTAAGCTGGTGTGTGAGGAAACAAGAAATAATCACATTTAACTTTCTTCTATTGTCCAGATCTCAATCTTATGAATATAAAGCATTAACTCTCACTTCTATAAATGCTCAGAAAAAACTTGAGAAAAGAAAGTTCAAGAACGTTAAACTTGAAGTTCAGCAAAAAACAGACAGAGCTAACTCTTCATCATATCATCTTTCATACCCATCGCCTCAGGTAATGCACTGGAGAAATAAAATTTCAATCACTACAAATAAAATCAGGTTTATGATTTGATTCGGTCTTGAAAGAGGAAAACAATTCATTTCATAGTGTAACATGATTTGAACAAATCTGTCAACAAAAATAATTGGTGAAAGGCTTAAAGGTTTTGAATTATGAGCTTGAAGTTTACCATATATCAGATTATGCCATAACTTTGTAATAAAAGTCAAAATGTATTTTCAAGAATATACTGCTTTAGTTCTTTCTCATTCCAATAAAAGAAAATATAGGCCTACAACAGAAGACAGAAGATTTAAATTCAGAAGTCACAACTGTGGTGATGACCTTTATTTTTTTGGGGGGTGTCATTTTTTTTCAGGAAACATGCCCCCCTCCCGAACTATGTAAACCTTGGATCCATCACTGCAGTGTAATAGATTGACAATTACTTTACCGTACTTTAGACTTTGTTTTATATAAGCTGATTTTATTTGCCTATAACATAAATTGTCCTCCTAGTTTCATCACCAACAGTACTCCTCCATTTAAACACTATATGTTTACAAACCTTGATTGAAAATCAAAAGTTCCATTTGATTACACTTTCTCTATTTTATTATCTATTCATGAGAATTTCCCCCTCTATAATAATAATAATAATCCGCATTTATATAGCGCTTAACACATCGGAACGACGTCCCTAAGCGCTTTACAGATATATTATTACCCCGGTTATCGGATCCTTGCATGCCCGCATACAATGTTTGCACCTTCTCCACTCCCTGGGGAGCATTCCAACAAGAGTTCCAAGACTCAAATGCTAGGCATACTACATACATACATACATCTATTGGTAATGAAAGTACTGTAGGCTATCATCTTCACAAAAGACAGCCATACAGAACATAAAGCTTCAAAAAGAGACATTTTATTAGAAATGTGGCAAACCTAAAAGCAATATTAATGGGCTTTTTGCTCCCCTCAACTAAAAAAGGTTAATCGGATCCCCTTTTTTCAAAATTGGAATCGGAAAGTGGAAATTTGGATAGAAATAAGTTTGATCAATTCAGGATCCAGTGTTTGATTGGTTTCCTTCCTTTATTCATGAAGACATGGCGATACAGACAGAGGTACTCCAATCAAATATTAGTCTTCAATCATAGACTCTATACCAATAGTTTCTATCTGTTGTCCTTTCTCTTTTCTGCCACCCCCCCCCTCCCCTTTGCATAGTGACAAACGTTGCTAACTGCATCATCAGATGTTGTCAGAAGAAGGGGAAGTGACCAGTCTTTCCTTTTCTTTCTTTCTTTGCTTCTCTTTCACAAATTGTTTGCTCAGAAAGTTGAAATGCATATTGTGGTCTTTTGTTATAAAATACAATCAATCATGAAATTTTTCTAATAAGTTCCTCTTTCTACAATTTCAGTTTGGTACCTCTTTCTTTTAATCTGAAAAAGGGAATTCAACTTTAAGTGAATATAATTCTCTATCCTTTTATCACTTTTGGGCTAAATTTGGACTCGGTATTTCTTAATGACATGAAACAAAATGACAGAATCAATCTGAACCAATCATCTTCTATTCATTGCATAAAAATATAAAATCTGTTCTCCATCTTAATTTGACTGGTCATTTAGGTCTGGAAGCAAACACACACAACAAGTTCTCTTGTGTACCTGATAGAACCACCTCAATGGCCCTCTGGATTCTCGGACATCTTCCAGATGACACTAATGGTCTAGGAAATTAGGAGTGACATCAGAGACTTGTATTCTTTCAATGCTCTCACTAATATCATGTCAGTATGAATTCCGTCTGTTCTAAGATATGATTAAGCACGCTTGTAATGATTCCGGACCAATTGCTTCTTGGCTGTAATTCTAGACGAAATCAACTTACAATCTTCTCCTCAGAAGAACAAGATCTAATAAAGGAGACATGATATGAATGCAAAGTGGTGAAAAAAAAGGAAAAATAGTATTATGCCCAATGTAGTTTAAAGTTATAAAGAGACAGATAGAATATTTTGGTGCAGGTGTTTTGCACCCTTTCTTGTTTCTTCTTGTTTTCTTACTTTTTTAACCTACATTTCCTTTGACTCTTCAGACAGAATGTATCACTTGCGGTTTGACTTCTCTTATGTCTAAACACCTTCAGGGGACTGCGGGTTATAAATGATGAAAACAAGTGCAAATTTCTTTTGTTGTGGCATCTGGGAGAGGCTGCCTGTGAATGTGAGGTTCATGGGTAAGATTTTTTGTACACTACTGTTTGTGGTAGGGGTAATCCTGGTTGTTTCTCAGCATAGAAGTGTGGGGCGCTAAGACCGGTGTAAGAATTCACAGAGGGGTAAAGGCAACACCCCTGGGGATATTCGCACACATCTAGGACCATTAATGGCTCATATAATATCACAGCATTGTACAGGTACTCTCTCGCCCTGTACAATCCTTGGTGCATTTGCCATGCTGTTAGGTAAATAGGCTTTTATTCTCACATGAGCCGCCCTGAGGAGAAGGAATGAGGACAAATATTTGGCATCATTTACTACAAGAGTGACTAGAATATGATGATTCACGCAGACAGTTACATTAATATCTGAGATAGAAGGATCAGAACGATGGGGGTGTACAGGTTTACAATCAAAGAATATCAAGATTAGGAAAGATTTGGGGTCTAAAATTATTACATGTCCTTGAAATATGAATATTTCTAAGAATTTGCTTTCCTTCTTCAAATAGACTGTGAATCATTGGCTTGAATACAGAAGAGTTTTAAAGGAAATACACTATCTCTATAAGGCAATAAGGTTGGAGATCCGATAAAAAGCAATGCAAACATTCAAACAATTCTTCTTCGTATTTGGATACAGGTATGACGTTTTGAAAGCAAGCAATTTTAGAGATGAAATAATTTCTTTAAATGAGACAGTGACACAAGCACTCAAAAATTTCAAGGTGACATCCAAACAAAACTATCAGAGAGAGGTTAAATAGGTAAGATATCTATATGTGATACAATCATAAACTTAAGAATACATTGCACATGAGATTAAAACTCAATCTAGAGGAATTCATTAAATAAGTGGGATGCAAACATCCTGTTTTGCTGAAGTCTATTTTGAAACAAGTTGGCATAACTCTAGTAAAAAGGAAGAAACATGGTAACATGACTCTGCCCTCCAGAATCCATGCATTACTGAGGCAAAGAATGGTTTCAAGAGGGGCAGATCGCTCCTATTTTTGTGCCCGATTCAGCCGGAGGGCTCCTCGTTCAAGACCACGCAGGGTTTATTTTTGTCATCGCTGATATACGAACTGGGAAGGAATAAAAGGGAAAGGTAGAAATAATGAAAACTTTAAGGTGAGTCACTTGTAAGTGATGACAGTTTCAATGATTCTATCAAATACTCATAACCACTTTCTTCCATAAAACAGTCTGCCATCACATCATCTGGCCAACAATCTTGTTCAAATTGCTTCACCTCAAAATGAGAAATTTTTCAAAATTGACTTTAAGGGGAAGGGGGGGGGGGACTTGAAGGAGAAAGAGCTGCTACAACTGTAGTTGGAGAATGTAGCATTTCCTTATATACCTGCGCTACTCAATGTACAAAAATATCAGCAAATGTCAAGGTATAATATATACATGTAAGATCTTCAGTCTCTAATATACCAACTTTGTAATGTCTTTCCATTTCCAAATGCGGAAAGTAATCGCCACTGCCAAGATCAGATAAAACAGTATTTCCTTTATTAGTCTTTTGTAAGATATTTCAAAACAGAGTCCTTCACCAAATTTAGCCTTCTATTATGAAAATTGCCTAAATAGAAGCCCCAAAATCTATTTCTATGAAGCTAACAAAACATAAAAGTATATAGGCCTACTTTCCAGTTTAACTTTTCAAATGATCTTGACGGAAAGGTTTGTACACAAAACTGTTGTAACCCATCAAGCACTCTAATCAACACCTTATAGTGGAGACAGAAACTTGAAGCTTTCCTTGTATTTAAGCTAAACGTCTGCTGTATGATTAAGACAGCATTCAAGTCTTGAGTGGATGGACAGGTATCCCCACAGTAAAACAACATTTACATAGACAAACCTGCAAGTGATCAACTAAATTTCAAGACATTACAAGAGGATGCTGTTGTAACCGCTATGCCACAAACTTGAGACTTTCAATGTTACTTGATCTGAAATTTACTCTCAACTGATATCAAAACAAACTGGTATTTGAACCTAAAGGGAAAACACCAAGATAAATTACTATTGATTAAATCCACACGAATTCCTCCTTCCAAACGCATATCATATTTCATACATGGGAAGTGTTTCACCAAAAAAGTAATCAGTGATTTTTCACTGACAAATTTGCCATGAGCCAATCACACACACGGATTTTGGTAGCTTATTTTAACAAAAGTCAGTGAAAATCACTGCAATGGGGGGTATGAAATGCTTACCAGACAATAACTTTAAAATTTGATTAAGTTTATAATCAGCATCTCCATTTATGACAAACCAATAACCATAAAATCTTTTGTTTGATTTGAAATCTCAGAATTCTTAACAAAAGACACTGCCGAGACAAAGCGGTAAAATCAAGTCTTTCCAAACTAATTAAATCTAAAGTCATGCGGTTTGGAGTGTGAAGAAACAGAAGTTAGAACTACATTATTGATTGATGCGATGTAAATCATATTAGAGTGGAAAACCTACCTGAGGTACCTCTGTAAAATAAAAAGCAAATCAGAAGACGTTGGCTGCAAGCATTTCATTTAATTCACTTACATACGGTGTGGTTGGTTCATTGACATGTATTATTCTGGTTTGTTGATTGCCAAATTCAACATAACAATGACACCAATCTTTTGTACGGCCAATGCCTCTGCATTTTAGATTGGAATATAGCTTGCTTCTTTTTACAAGAAAAACTGTAATTCTCGATATTCTTCTACACTGATCCAAGTGTCAAATTGAATAAAAATGAAATTCGACTTCTCCAAATAGAGCATTAATATCCTAAAGCTTATACCCCCTCGTCCACTCCCTCACTGCGGGTGCCACCATACAATTCATTGATCAGCCACTATAGTTGCATTTACTTTATCACATATTTTTATATTTTTATCATAAAATACCAATACATAAAACTAAAGCCCTTATGACATGAATAAGAAGGTGCAAAGTAAGGGGGGGGGGGGGAATAGATAGGGGCTCAGGAGATTTCAACCCTGAAATGCTCAAAATGAGCCCTGGAAAATCCCTATCAACTGCAATTTTAAAGCTAAAAATAATAAGGCAGTATAGGTTGTGAAAAGCAGCCCCCCCCCCAAAAAAAAAAAAATAATAATAATAATTATAATAAATAAATGAATGAATGAATGAACAAATAGATAAAAGAATAAAAAATAAATAATAAACACAAACAATATATATGCAAGTTTATTTTGAGCGCAAGAAATCTACAATACCTTTTCTCAATAATTGTTTTTCAATTAGCATTGGGTAACAACTAAATTCATTTATAATAGACATAATTAATCATTGGTATGAATTAAGTTAATTTAGATGGAAGTAACACATGTTTGACCTGTCAAACCTGCTAACGCTTCGTCTTCTGATGACAACTGGATGTAAATTGAAAGGTCAAGAAGTTGTGTGACCTCTGTCCAGCTAACTGGACTGAGGTCAGATTCAAACTTGATAGCTGTGAACCAAAGAGATTGACTCGCCATTAGCAACAAAAAAGATTTAGCAATATATTTGGGGGTGGGGATTTCTACAACTTGTACTAATTAACATATATTCATCAAAATAGAAAAGGATTTGTGCTATTAAAGCTGCCTTTGAAATCAGTTTAATTCACAATTATAAAAAAACAAAATATTGAAATAACAATGTGCAATGTTTATGTAGGCCTAAAAATAATTATTGTATTGTTCGTAAGTGCTAGCTAAATAATAATAATAATAATCATAATAATTATAATAATAATCATAATAATAATAATAATACAAGCTAATATTAAAGAGGTGATGTATTTTGTATTTAAATATTAAAGATAACATACCGGTAATCTAATACACTAATTAATGTAGTGTAGGCCAAATGAAATTTAATCATAATACACACTTGCTTGCAATGGTTGCTTAATAGGTAAATTCTTTATTTAAACAAAAAAAATCTCAGAGTGAAAGTTGTACACTGTATGTTTACATTTAATTATTGAAGAGGGGGGGGGGGGTAAAAGTAAAATAAAATGCACCGTCTAAAGTGGTCTCGGAATATAAATTATCTGGGTTGGTACCCTATAGTTATAAGACACAGCCTATTACCAACAAAGTATTGGCCTTGTACAGTTGGTGTCCTGTCCACTAGGTAACAAATAATCATTCAGCAAATAAATAAATCGCTCAATTAATATATCAATCAAAATTGAGTCCATGAATACTCTGGGTGGTCATGTATCATAATAGGGCCACAATTTAACATGCATGTTGCTCAGGTAGTATTACTTTTTACCAGGTATTTCACTATTAAATCAATCTTTAAGAGGAAACACATGTCTTTATGTTAAGCAGAAATACAATTATTTTATGGTTTGGATGACTATTGTAGAGAGCTTTATGATGATGCATGTTGAGTGTTGAGGGAGTGATGTTATTATGATTAGGTGTGAAGTACAAACAAACAAGTCTCTTACTTCTGCTATGTCTAACATGAACCACAGGTGTATGTCTGAGTGACAGACAGGTAAGTATAGGTTAGAGAGGAGATAGGCAGGTGAGACAATTTATGATCTGAAATGAGACTATCATAGAAAATGAATATATCGGAGACAGAAGAGGTGGAAAGAAAGAATGCATAGAGATGGAAGGATGAAGGGGTGTTAATAGATGGAAGGAGAGAAGGGAGGGAGGAAAGGAAGGAAGGAGAGATGAGAAAAGGACGGGGAAGAAAATACCAAAATAGAAAAAATAGTTAGGGGAATAGAAAAGGGAAAGCCCCCAAAATAATAACAAGTGAAAATATTGAGAAATTATCTAATTTTGAAACATTAACACAGTGAGAGAGTAATGGCAAGAAACAATATCTTTTTGCTATTATGTATTTATTTATCTATTTATTTAATTATTCATTTTAATATTCGTTTATTTATTAATTTATTTTATTCCATTTCCAGGCAAAAGACAAAGAAAATATGTACAAGAGGAAGAAATTACCACTGACTAGTGCCTGGGGATGACTAAAAGAAAAACTAGTTTCTGTTATGAAGCTCTCCTCACTAGCAGGGGTGTATAAATATACATGTACAAAAATAAAATTGGTATAAAATGGCAATAAATATTTAAATGCATTACTTGTTAAAAACAAAGAACTTAATAATAAAGAGTGTTTGTTTCATGTGCAATTATAATAAATCCAGTTAATATGTAACTTAACTTTCTTCTTTAAAACTATTAAAAGGAAGTGTGTTAACTACTCAGTATGACCTTTATTTGTTTACCATACATACTATAGGCCTACTTCCAGTGATAAAAACTAAATAAAGAATATATTAGCTAAATGGTAGCTGACCCCTGCAGTTTCATTATTTGTATAGATTCTGCATAGTCAATATCGTTATCTAAATAAATTGTCATTTATAATTTGATGAATTATATACATGGTATGATATTTTGCATTTTCATTTGAACAATACATACAGACACCTGCTGCAAAAATATATTATTTTATCACCTTAGACCAACCTTTCAAAAACACATTCACATCGGGGGATTCATATTCCAACAATGACAATGTGTACATTATCATGAAAACAAGTCTTTGTCCATCAGTCTTTTGTTAAGTCCTCAATGCTGTTCCTAACCCCTAGACACCATTGGTGTGAAGTTAGACGGCATGCTGTCACATCAAAAGACTTTTCATAAATGTACCAACTTCCCCCTGAAAGGGGCCAGAACAGTGCCCACAGCAGCATGAACAGCGATCCTGCACATGCTATGTGGGAAAGTCAACATGCCTAGACAGGAGAGCAGCCATGCTTGCTTGCTTGACAAACTGTCAATAGACTTGGTCAAAAGAAATGAAGTTTGAACATTTTGAATGAGGGTAATCATTGATACAAATATTGAACTTGTACGCACCCATCAATCCACAGGTGGCGACCATGTTTGATTCATTCTTCAGCTTTCTTGAAAAATTTGAAACGAGATCCCCTTCCTGTCTGACTCCAACTTTAACCTACTTTTTTTCGTCTTTTTTTTCTCTGAATACATGAGTGACTGTATAAAATGGGACAAGTGAGGGCAGCATCACAGAAAAGTGAACAGTCTGCTCTTTATTGCCTGGCTTATCAATAGAAATATCACAAGAATGATCTTATCTTAATTGTGTACATTAGTGAAGACCATAAAGCCATGACCCATTTAACAGCTAAGTGAGTTGTGAGAGGAAAAAGGTCATAAGTACGAATGTTTCAATTTAGTAATTCTTTGAAAAGTTGTACTTCAACTGATACTTTCTCTATCACATGTGAAGCTTTCAATACATCTGTTTGTTCGTCGTTTTGCCACATTGTACATGTTTGGTCATAAATGAACCCAAAACAAGTCAGTCATTTAGGCTCAGACAGATCCACATATACATGTAAAGCTATGAATTTACAATATTTGAAGTAAAATTAGTAATGATGAAGACAAATTATATATATCAAAGTACACATAAACAGATGACAAATTGCATGCATCTTTTCATGTTACAAAGAAAAATATCTTATGCACCAAAATAACAAATGGGCCTACACCACAGAATATACATGCATTTTAATTCATCAAATTATTCATTTATTTTTAATCAATCTCACTTGCTGTGCATCAAATGCAAAAGGGAAGCTAACACTGTTCTATACTCTCCCATCTTACAAATACACTACCAAATATTTTCCTTCGTTAATGTGCATTTATACCATAGATTGAAAAAAATATATGAGGTATACATGTAGTTGCAAATCATATTGCTTTCTATTTTTTTACTTGCAGTACCAAAAATTCTGAGCCAAAAATGCAGAAGCCATTTTCAAATGTCATCCATATCTTTGCAATTTATGACTGTTTGCAGTGCTGAAATTGGCTGAATAAATTGAGAGCGACGCGGCACATACATCCATATTAGGGTAAATGGAGAGTATGGTAGCTGGTGGAAATCGAGGAAGGATTGGGGTAATCTCTGACATAGCTCTTCCTTACTCCAAGGTTTATTGGAGAGTATCCCATAATGCATTTCAATACTAAGAAAGCTTTCTAGTCAAGGGCAAGGTTCAGTTTTCATATAAATCACATCGCTAGTCTGTTTTAATGCACACATTTATTTTTTCTCAATTCTAGTACTACAACTCCTGCCTGTGACCTTATAAATCGATAAATATTTTCCTTTATATTCATATGCTATTTATATGTGTTTTTTTATTGTAAATTCAATGTCAAATCAGACTTTGGGGCTGCGAAATTGAATAAATATAATTTGAATCTTGAATCTGACAAATGAAAAAAATTCCTCAAGGTTTAGGAGAAGGCAATAATTTTTTAATAAGGTGCTCACCAAACAAACGATGTACATGATATCACCCGGTATAATGAATGGATTAAATAAGATGTACATGTAGTACCGGCCATGTGGCGTGTTTTCCTTCTGCAAGAAATTTACCCACATTGTACTGCACTCAACCCAGGTGAGGTGAATGTGTACATGTACCAAGCAGGATTAATTCCTTGAAAGCACTGAATGCTGAAAGGCAGCTTGAGCTGAATCCGGGGTAATATAATAACAGTGCGCCTTGAAATAGATTATTTCTAGATAGTAGGCGCGATATAAATGCCCATTATTATATTACTACAATCTACCCAAGATGTAGACGCATTCTACAATATACACATTTCATATAGCCTCATCTTTAATTCAGAATCATCTGCAACCTTAAAATTAGTTATTCCACAATAATGGACCCCTCTTCCTATAACCTTCCATTTGACCAGTGACCCATCCCACTAAATTATTCTCATATGGTCCAACTACATGTATGTCACTTATCTGGATGGACGCCAGTCTCAAGGCAGCCAAATGAATGAGGTTGGACATCACTTCAGATTACCAAATAGACTTGAATATATCTACAGCATTTGTAATGAGCTATTGATCTAGTATGACTTTTCTAATACAAAAATACAAGGCCTATACTACAATCTACTCAAGATGTGGACTTATCATTCTAAAATACAGGATCAACATCTCATTTTATTCCCTTTCAAGCAGGTGTACTTAGTTTTTTTTATACATGTTTTTTTTTTCTTATTCCATTATCAGGATATTAAGATTTTTTCATATCTTACACTATCATGGTAGTTACCAATTTTTGCCCACTGGAGTTGGGAGGTGACCTTTTGAAGCCAACTAATGTTGTAAACATAGGTCATTAGTCATGCTGTATATCATTTTAAATGTTGCCTATTTCCCATGTCAGTGAGAAGTAGGTCATATCACTTTTATATTTCATATCTATAAAATCAAACTTGATTTACCGAGTGTTATCACTGCACATGTATCTGTGATTGCAGCAATAAGTGTTGGCATGTGAAATTGAAAGAGCTTAAATACGTAGTAAATACCGGTGCTGTGTATGTGCCTGGAAGCAAAGCTGAATGAAACTTCATCCATCTGAGAGAGGAGATTAATGATCTGGTTTATATGAACCTCATGCAACAAAGTTTCTGCTTCTCAATACTTGATAGCTTCAGTTACCATGGATGCATTCACACTGGAGCATTCTTTGGAGAAAACTTAATCTTTTTCATTCATGCAGATTTTTTTGTGGAATGTGGAAATAAACTTTGAAATTTGATGTACATTATAAAAGAAGAGTGTTATATAAAGACAAGTTTCTGCTTTTGAATACTTGATAACTGCAGCTTTAGACTAGATGATTTACATTCACACTACAACTTTCTTTCCAGCATAATAGTATTTTCAGGCTGGCTCTAAAATGTAGGCCTAGTTCAGAATTTTTGTCAATACAATAGTTCCAACATATTAATCTCAGAGGGTGATATTCTATTAAATTCTGATAAATAATGGCTATCCTGGGGTTCCATTAAAGTTCATAAGAAATGCTAAATTTTTTAACAGTGTCTTTCATCTACGTACATGTGCATTTGTTCTGACTATTGAATCATAATCACACAATTAAGAGCAGACTAGCACCTTCTCCAATTCCCCATCTCAAAGGGATCTAACAAATTAGTTTAGGTAATTATGAACAGTGCCTGAGACTCCCTGTCACCCATAACATATAGGTTTAAAATATATGCCCCATGAAAGCTTATAAAGGATAATTTAGATCACGTGAACATTCCCTGTGGCATCTAGAGTAAAAGATACAAAATCCTAGCTCTTTGGTGAACATGTTTACGTATCCCATTGTGAATTTTAATATCAATGGCATAAATTAAAAAAAATAATAATCCATAATCTAGAGATTCAAAATCCGAGCTCAAAGAGAGCTCATCCAGAATAATTTTGATGAATATGAACAGTGGTCATCATCTAGATCTTACAAAGTGAATGGTAGAATGGTATCTTCACTCATCCCTATCTGAAGCAATAACACCATTCCTGATTCTAGAAGCTCATAAAACTGTCTCCATGTGTATGTTTATATGTCAGCATGGATGTCAACCCTACTCCAATGAAACATTCCAGATGGGATATGGAATCCACACATCTACAGACGTGTTCATATGCAACAGCAATTGATATATCAGTAGGCTACAGGGTAAAAACTAGTCTGGACAGATTATCTTTTTTTACTATACGATATACTGCAAACCGAAGAAGGTGTTTTATTCTGAATCGCTGGCTCAGTTGCTTGACAATTCTCCTTGATTGTAACTGTTCTGATAACCCCATCTTCAGCAGTTTGCAGCGGGTGAGATGAAAGTAAAAATGGACAGGCCAGACTATCTGGTCTAAACCTCTATGGAATGCTGGGCTTCATAATGTTATCATATTTGTTCTATATCAATGGCAGTTATAATGTATCAATCAAATAATTAAGATTCATGATATTTATTCATTTTCCTATTCTTCCCAAAAAGTTGACAACTGGCACTCAATAAAAGTGTGGTTTAAGCTAACCCAGGTTCAACTAAACCATGGCTATCAGAATAACACCCAAAAAAAAATTTGGATGGGACTGAAGGAACTTGAGCAAGACAGTCTTGTCCATGATTGATTATTATTCCCTAAATGCCTACACTCTGAACAATATCAAACAAGTGTTGATAAACCTCCAATGTTATCATACATGAAATAATTGGATTATACTCATTTTCTCAACCTATGTTCAAGAAGGATCCAAAGCAGGGTGATAGCCATTGTCAAGATCACAGATACATCTCATTCAAGATCCTTTTCTACTCTCTAACGTTGAGTTCATACACAAAACTTTTGATCAAACAAAATGCCAGCAGTGTTTAAAAATTTTAAAGTTTAAACAGCATTTATTTATAAGCAAAAATAGATCCCTATTATTTTATTAAATACATTCAAAGCTGTACACGATAGGCTAGCAGTTAAAACTATGACTTGAAATTAGTTTCTATACTCTTGTGTGAACCTTACTACATGTATATAAGAGGGAGAATGAGATGAGGTTTGGCATAGATATGTTCCCTGGGAAAACAACAAACATAGAATAAATGGCACATGTGTGCCGCAGTGAAGGATAAGATATGGTTGAATGGCATGTGACAGGGTATTATGTCAATTCTAATATCATTTCATCTAGAATTATATCTATTTCAAAAAGATCATATCTGATATCACCAGAATACAGGTTATTTTGAAGGGGGGGGGGGATGAGAATGAATTGTGATTACTACAAATTAATCTGAAAAAATGATCATAAATACTATTTGAAAGCTTCATTAATGTGCAGTAATTTAAAAAATAAGAAAATACATGGGTTTTTTAAGGAAAACAATTAAACTGTACGTCGCATAATTATAATGTAGGTGTACAGAGTCAGAGGTACTGCACTTTTTTTATTTGGTTGCAAAAATCATGGATTCTATCTAAACAAAACAGAAAGTGAATTGATTGGCAGGCAGATGTACAGTTTATTGTAAGAATAGATTATTCTTAAAATCTATTTGTTTTCTTTTAGTGTTCAAAAACAAACCCCAAAATAGCCTCTTCCACCACCATCAAACACCACTAGTACCACCACCACCAGCCCATGTTCCCCTCATCACAAATACATGAGTACCCTAGATCAAAAGGACAGGTTCTCCCCGGGACCTCCCTAAATTGTCAAATGACTGTAGCAACTTATAATGGAACACATAAATCTGAAGACCCTGAATACTACCCTCAGTCATTTTAAATCAAGAAAATGATGTGAAAGGTTATGATCCTTAACATCACTCTATTTTTTTTTAGCTATAGAAGAGAGAAAGCAGAGAATAAACAAGTGTTCTTTTACCTGTATGTTATACAAGACAAAAAATCTCACAAAATTTACACACATGGACATAGGTCTTCATGTAGTACGTCCTGGGGTGGATCCAGGATTTTTCAAAAGGGGGGGCACATTTTCCCTGAAGAAAAATTTGACAAGCAAAAAAAAGAGAAAAAGGTCTTCACTTTCAAGGGGGGGGCACACTTGTGTTTTAACAGCATTTTTACATTACAAATGTTTATTGTGCCTCTCAAAAGAAGGCCGGCTATGCCCCTCCACCTGGATCGGCCAGTGAGTACGTCTGACACAGCAAGCCAAACATTGAATGTAATAAAATGTAGGCTGAAAAAAAGTATGCTGAAAATCACAAACAAGAAAAGCATGGGCACATGTATTATTGCTTGGGAAATACCTACATACATGTACATTTATCTGAGTGTCTAACTCCCATGTTTAGTACTTCTAAATAAATCAAGTCATTACTCATCTTTTTTGCAGAATCATTTTGTAGTATAACTTTCATTCATAACAATGATTCTTTTAGAATTCATATTGTCACTATGACAATTAACTTCTGAACTTGATTTCAAAATCTATACACACAAACTTACCTTTGAGCAGATTGTACAGTCAGTCATAGTCATATAGACATACTTCAATCAAGGTTCACAGATGTTTCCTATATATGTCAAAATAGACAAGATAAATTGTTTAGTTGATTTTGTAAATCGACTCCAATTATATTTACACTATGATATCTTCCTACTACACAAAAACATTGGCCTTGGATTAATAGCTGAGATTATCTACGATGAGACGTCCCCAACGAGATAAAAAGAGTTCTACTAAAAGCCCCTCGCAAACCTAAACATACCTACCATCCAGGGTAGAGATCAATGCCTATCTCAGCTAATGACGTCTTTTCTGCAGAAAGTTCAAAGATAAAAGTAGAAAGTCAGTCGTTTGTGATTAGTGTTAAATGTTTAGAAAAGGAGTCAACTTCACTTAGGAGATATAAATTATATATATTAACATAAAGTATATCACTGAAACGAAAAATGGATAGGAGAATAAGATTACTGTTCTTGCACTGTTTTTTTAATACCCCCGGGGGGGGGCCACTTCCATTCACGAGTGGATACCATGCGCGACCATAGGGTCTCGAAAAGCACCCTAAACACGTAATTTCCATATTCTGAAAATGCACCCCTTAACAAGTATTGGCATGTGAAACCCTACCCTTAACAAGTATTGGAAACAAAACGCTACTCTTGGCAAATATTCCCTGAAATGAACCCCTAAACAAGTACAGGAATGTTTTATTGTTACGGGTCCTTCGGTCGTCGGCTTTACCTTATTTGGTTAAGTACGACCCCACCTTCTACACCTCGCGCAAATCGGACTCTAAACATGAAGTGTTGGGGCAAAATGGACATCCTTTAGAAAACATTTTAATTTTGTTTTATCATTCCCACAAATTCGACCCTAAACACGTAATTTTCCAAGCGAAATAGACACCCTTTTTTCATTATTTTTGTGTTTTTGACACCCTTATCACGTTACGTACGTACGTAACGTGCCCTATCGTGAAAAGGACATCCTTTTTATGTGTTTTTTTGGTCGCGCATGGTATCCACTCGTCAATGTAAGTGGCCCCCCCGGGTTAATACCAGTACTTAAAAGGTAAAGAGTTGAATTTTAAAAAATCCTACAGGAATTAAACTCACTTGTGATATAACACATTTGAATACATGCAAGTATTATTTTTGAAAATGAATATTATTCTTCTATCCTATCACTTTCAAAATACCATTAGCCTACTCAACTTAACTCTTCATGGTTTTTAATACTTCCCTACTGAAGTTTTCTTCTCCTAATAGACATATTCAATTGGTCTTTCTTTACAAATTCTTTAGAGTTCAAGTCCACATCAAAAAAATGTTGATTTGAATGAACAGAGAAAAATCAAACTAGCATAACGCTGAAAATTTCATCAAAATCGGATGTAAAATAAAAAAGTTATGAAATTTTAAAGTTTCGCTTATTTTTCACAAACATGGCAAAAGCAATTTTGTGTCTCGCCCACTTATGAAAATGACCAGAAATATCGTGATTTGCGAGGGCACGCAAGAGAATTATATCGAAACTGCATTGTGAAATGACTGGGATGGAATAACACTTGTCATAAGAGCCTTACACGTAAACTTTAATGTTGACCTGAAAATGACCTTACCATGTGACCTCCGACTGCAGCATAACATGCAGGTCCCCCAAGTCCATCTACCATCCAAGTTTGGCTTGAAAAGCGACTTACGGATGCGGAGTTAGGTGTCATAAGAGAGTCTTGCATGTAAACTATAACGTTGACCTGAAAATGACCTTTGACCTTACCATGTGACCTCTGACTGCAGCATAACATGCAGGTCCCCCAAGTCCATCTACCATCCAAGTTTGGTTGAAAAGTGACTTATGGTTGGGTATAGTTAGGTGTCATAAGAGAGTCTTGCATGTAAACTTTAACGTTGACCTGAAAATGACCTTTGACCTTACCATGTGACCTCCGACTACAGCATAACATGTAGGTCCCCCAAGTCCATCTACCATCCAAGTTTGGTTAAAATGCGACTTACGGTTGCAGAGTTAGGTGTCATAAGAGAGTCTTGCATGTAAACTTTAACATTGACCTGAAAATAACCTTTGACATTATCATGTGACCTCTGACTGCAGCATAACATGCAGGTCCCCCAAGTCCATCTACCATCCAAGTTTGGTTGAAAAGTGACTTTCGGTTGCGGAGTTAGGTGTCATAAGAGAGTCTTGCATGTAAACTTTAACATTGACCTGAAAATGACCTTTGACCTTACCATGTGACCTCCGACTGCAGCATAACATGCAGGTCCCCCAAGTCCATCTACCATCCAAGTTTGGTTGAAAAGTGACTTTCGGTTGCGGAGTTAGGTGTCATAAGAGAGTCTTGCATGTAAACTTTAACATTGACCTGAAAATGACCTTTGACCTTACCATGTGACCTCCGACTGCAGCATAACATGCAGGTCCCCCAAGTCCATCTACCATCCAAGTTTGGTTAAAATGCGACTTACGGTTACGGAGTTAGGTATCATAAGAGAGTCTTGCATGTAAACTTTAACATTGACCTGAAAATGACCTTTGACTTTACCATGTGACCTATGACTGCAGCATAACATGCAGGTCCCCCAAGTCCATCTACCATCCAAGTTTGGTTGAAAAGCGACTTACGGTTGCGGAGTTAGGTGTCATAAGAGAGTCTTGCATGTAAACTTTAACATTGACCTGAAAATGACCTTTGACCTTACCATGTGACCTCCGACTGCAGCATAACATGCAGGTCCCCCAAGTCCATCTACCATCCAAGTTTGGTTGAAAAGTGACTTACGGTTGCGGAGTTAGGTGTCATAAGAGAGTCTTGCATGTAAACTTTAACGTTGACCTGAAAATGACCTTTGACCTTACCATGTGACCTCCGACTGCAGCATAACATGCAGGTCCCCCAAGTCCATCTACCATCCAAGTTTGGTTGAAAATCGACTTACGGTTGTGGAGTTATGTGTCATTAAGTTTGTGACGGACGGACGACGGACGACATTTGGATCCCTAAGTCTCGCCTTCACCTCCGGTGGGCGAGACAAAAAGTGATATGCGCAACTCAGTGACATGCAAATGAGACAATCGATGATGTCCCTCACTCACTATTTATTGTTTTTTATTGTTTGAATTATACAATGTTTGATTTTTTACAGATTTGACAATAGGGACCAAATTGACTGATGCTAATTCCACATGTTCAGGGAGGAATTAATTGTTGTTTCACTTGACAATGAGGAGAAAATTAGAATATTTCATATTCAATATCATAAAATACAAAAGAAATAGTGAGTGGATGACATCATCAGTCTCCTCATTTGCATACCGACCAGGATGTGCATATAACTGTTTTGTGAAATAAAGCAAAACTTTAAAATGTCATCACTTTCTTATTTTGCATCCGATTTTGATGAAATTTTCATATTCCATATAATAAAATACAAAAGAAAAAGTGAGTGAATGACATCATCAGTCTCCCATTTGCATACCGACCAGGATGTGCATATCTGTTTTGTGAAATAAAGCAAAACTTTAAAATGTCATAACTTTCTTATTTTACATCCGATTTTGATGAAATTTTCATATTCCATATAATAAAATACAAAAGAAATAGTGAGTGGATGACATCATCAGTCTCCTCATTTGCATACTGACCAGGATGTGCATATAACTGTTTTGTGAAATAAAGCAAAACTTTAAAATGTCATAACTTCCTTATTTACATCCGATTTTGAGGAAATGTTATGCTTTTTTGGTTTTTCTCTTTTTATTCAAATTAATTTTTTATTGGTTTGGACTTGTCCTTTAAATAAGTATTTGTTCTCAAATGTTAACTTTATGATCAGCCACCCCAAAACAACAGTAATTTGAACTTTGACACCTCTTTTTTCTACACTTCTTGGAAGTCTAACTGAGATTGCAGTGTGCAAATTTCATGCTTGAGTGAACCCCAAACTTCAATCCTTGTTTTCTTCTTATTCATTGAAGCTCTCACCTTAATTTTTTCTACATTCAATCAACTAGTTGTGTGGGTTATTGCTGATCAATTTTGACAAGGTATCATTTTAAAGCTTTAGGATGTGTGTTTTCAATTCAATAAAATATTATTGGGTGAACAATTGTTGGTTTTGAGGTGGCAGGTCACATTTAGTTTCTCATACTCCCAGCTAGCAGCTAGCCAGCTACTATTATCTTCACTGTATTGAGTTGAATGCAAAAGGTCTACCATGCATTCACCAACAATTTCACAATGCATACGGGTATACAAACTTGATCACATTAACAAATCCATATTACTCAGAGTACCCGTCGTACTATCACTACTTTCCAAACTACTACAAAATGATAGAGGTACAACTCACATCAACATCAATATATAACAAGAAAACAAAACATCAATTTCTCTTAAGTGCTCAAAATTCAAGTCAAAGAAGGATTTCAGTCACTACTTAAATTAATTAAATGGAATTTAGATTTAGCCAATATTCCCTGAGCCTACTTTGCTCTAATGAAGAATGCTGTTCTTCCACCCCAGTAATGGAAAACAAATTAATGTCGCGGTACTGCCAACAATGTGCGTCCTGAAGGTCAAATGGTACATATAAATCAAATCTATATTGATATTAAAGCTGGGACACTCTTGCTGTTTAGAACACAGGAAATAGCATCAAATATTTTACAGAATAAAATTATCAGACATAGTATGTAGCATTTACATGTAGCTTAAATTTCCAAACCATGCACTTCCAAATTGCCAGCAGTAGAATTTTTAAGGCCGAAAAGCATTTCAAGGAAGTTATTTTTCAATCAAAAGAATGCAATTGGGGAAAAAATTATTTGAAGACACTTGTATTTCAGAATATGGCCCATGTTCTTTACAGCTGTTTTCTCACATTAAAGGTAAATGCTAGTTTTGGTAACGATATCAAAATGAGTTCGTACAGAATCCAATGAAATGACCACCAAAGTGTCTGTTTGTAAAAATAAATAAAACGCATGTGCCAAAGGATTCTGGAAGAAATTGTGTAATTGCTGAGAAATCAGCAAATAAGCACAGGATTCGGGTAGAGCGTCGGGCCCGACGCTCAAAGCAATAATTATACACTGTCCCACGTGCGCTTATCTGTGTTGGGGAAGTTCAGTCTGAACATTTTTCAGCGTAGATTTCAAGATTTCACAAAGTTCAGTTTATGTAACTGTACCAGATCTAGATCCTCGATGATATACTGACAATTAAGCCTGGTTTTACAGACTTTCTCATGAAATCAGTGTTTACTGCAACTACTGGAATTTCTCTTTAATGTTTAATCAACTTTAGGTTCAGTAATTTACAACTATATTTATTTCCCAAACAATTACAGCTAAACAACCCTCTATGAGAAAGATAAAGAACATTTATATAAAGAAAGATGAGCATTTTCAGGAATGATATACTGGTGCACCTGATTCTCATTTAGTCATTTGTTGTAAATTAAACAAAAAAGAGGATCTCTATAACAGGAAATGTATCTTTCTTTATCCTAAAACCTCAATTTATTTTTCTAGGATTTTGTTTCACTGTTATTTAGTCTTGTAGTAGATTTCCCCTTTTTTTAAGACAAAAAAGCGTATTTGCAATCCGATGCACTTTAATGAAATATTGTAATTTTTATTTGAATGGTTTCGGTTGTTTTTCAAACAATCCTAATCCACTTTGTAAAATATTTTTCTTTCCACTTTAACATTTAACTGTACACCACAAGTATGTAAAATGACTCTTTTCCATCCATTAAACATCGATTTACTGGCAATCCAATATCAATCCTAAAAGGTTTAGGTATGCATAGAACAAAACAAAATGCATGGGGCAATTCCATCGAGAGAGAAAGCGTATCTTAGTGATGAAATACAGGGCCTACATTCATGTATATAGCCTTTTCACTTTCACTCAATATCCCTTCCATGGCAATAGAGAGGGCAATAATTTTGTATATTGCACTCAAGTGGAATACCACAACAAAAGAGCTTCTACACTACATCTGCACCACTATTTTTCATTCTTCCTGGCTGGGGGATAGTGAACACTATCTCACTGACTGAATAGAGGTCCCAGGAGGAACAAACAGTTGGTCTAGAACTTGATCCAGTACCTGGGCCTAATTCCCTTGGGGCCGATATAAAGTAACCAAGTCAAGGTTTGGTGAAGGGATAGGCGTATTGTGACAGGAGGTAATCTGATTCTCCAACCCTAATATTTATGGGTTATTTGGTATCACCTTCATGTTGATTTTACCACCCATTACAGGGTCTCAGTCATGTTTGGATTCATACTTCTTCTTGTTTATTAAACAAAAGATACTCCATCAGGAAGTAGATCACTCCTTTTGATATCATATTTTGTGAGAAAAAATACAATTCTTGTAAAGTAAAAGCTGTACTTTATTGAAATTTTACTTCTAAAACTATTCTCAATACAATTTGTTTTTTACACGTTTATACTTCATTGAATTCTTTGGACACTTTTTCATGCAAATGTTCATTTTTTCTGAATTTCATATAGTTGATATATACTTTCTAATTTTAGGCATGTAGCATATTGGCCCATCCCCATAATTACTCTATATTTTCAATTAAAACAGCAGGATTTAACTTTTTATCGTTTTTCAATAAGTGCAGTGGAATCAGCTCCATATAAATCAAATAGGACCTACATGTACTAGTATCACTGAGTATTCAAACGAATGTGATTTTAGAATGGTGCTCTGCCAGAGTAAAAAGAAGTCTGAAGAAAAGGTAAAAATTTTACAAGATCACTAACATTCATTTGTTCAATGACACCTACCATACTCATTTTAAAAAGCAGAAGCCCTTGATACTAAAAGCTTCTTTTTGTTGACCTTTTCATAAAGAGTTCTGGTAAGACCTCTAAAATGTCTCTGATATAAAGAATAGTTTTGGGGGAGGGGGTTGCAGCTCACAGGGCCATGAACAATCTGTTGTTATTTTAGTAGCAAAGATAGGCATCTGTGACACTATTCTCATATTTCCATATTTGCCCCATTTGAAGACAAGTATTATCAAAATAGGAGAGTGGCAATGGAAACAAAGTTATTTACCTTTCCTTGAATTCTTCTGCCAGGAGATTTACACAGAACAATGCTTTAAGCCTTTATTAAGCCTTTAAAACGCATCATGAATCAGTCTGCAATTTGTTAACCATTGTGACTTCATCGACTGACCGGGATATCTACAGGATCACCTCACTATACCAGATGATGATGATATATAAGATGACTTTATGAATTCAGGTTATAAACTTTATTGCAAAATCATATTCTTTATCATTTTAGGAGTAGGCCTAATATATCTTTTTTGTGTGTTTACATTGTAATCTCCCTAGTAATCTGGACATTTTTGGAAGGACTTCAAGAATACAGGGAAAAATATAAAACCCGGGAGAAATTGGCTTTCATAACCAATCTAATAATTTCTTACACATGGTCAGTCTTGACCCAAACATTTATTCAAAAGGTCACTGTTGTCCTTTTGATGTGACCTTTTAGTGAAAATTGGTCAAAACTCAAAGGATTAATATTTAGCTGGGATACTTTATTGAAAAGTTAATAAGTGACCATGCTATCTGACTGATTGAATGCTAAAATGTCACAGAGCACAGAGGGTTGAGATTAAAATGACTGACATGTTTCCAATTAAATGACATTGACCAATATGAACCACAATATACAAGAAATTGACCTTTTGGGTTTTTATAGAGGGTAGACCTAAATTGAGAGTACACAAGTATGTTTTTTTTTAAATCAACTTGTAGAACTGCAACCACTAGATCTAGATGTAGACTCTATAGCCAATATGGCCATAACTTTGGAAATTTTGTTTGCACATATTATCTCTACTGTATAGATCTAGGTCTAGATCTTTTGAAACTTATTTCCTACTGAGTCTACTCTATAGCAATGATCCCCCTTTTCATTGATTCTCCCTCACATGATCACAGCACCCACCCTCAACAATTTTCATTTTTCTCGCATCTTCAATATTTTTTTCATTGATTTTCAAGATTTTAGGCCTAGAGGTCTACACACAAATCAGATTGATTTAAGAATAAATTTTAAAAGACCTAGATAGAGTCTAGATCTAATACTTAAAATGAATGAATAGAGGCAAGAAAGAGGGTAAAAAAAGAGAATAGAATAGGCCTCACATTTAGATAGGCCTAGACCTTGTATACAAAAAAGTCATTTCAGACAATATAATTGACTTTATTGTGGCAGTTTAGTACAAATACATCCAGGCCATGCGGAAGTTACACTCTCTGTGCACTGACAACATATTAATTAGGCTAGACTCTGTCGCACAAAGTTTTAAGGCCAGACATGGTACGTAGGGAATATGGTTTGACTTTGATTGAATAGCTGCAAGCGAGCAAAACGTTTTTTCTTAGGGCCTTACATGTACATGTACTATTTGTAGATTAGGCCTAGGCTATGACAAAAATATATTTTTTATGGATTATTTTTAACATGCCTTATTCATAAAATATAAATTCTTTCCTTTTCTTTTTTTTTTGTCGTAAAACTTTAGTTTGTGGAGGAAATCATGCATGCCCCTACCCCCACCATCCCGGCATCTGTACGGCAGTGAATTTGACCCAAACAAATAAGAAATCATGACATTACCCCCCAAGCCACGGTAAATAAACGGTCTATTTACCGCGGCTTGTGGGTAATGTCATTTCTGACTAAGTTAGACTAGACAGACGCAACTAGCTCCAGGGCCGACCCCGGGCATTACCCCTGGGCCCTGCTGAGGGCTTATTATAATCACTCGGGTCGCGTTCGCGTTCGAAATCACTCGGGTCGCGTTCAAAATCACTCGGGTTTTGGATTTTTGGCGATTTTTTTTTTTATTTTGATGCAATTTTTTTTCTAACGGTGTCTTCATGGGACAAACACGCTGGGCAAATAAAATGAAATTGAAATTCTAGTTTCGTTTTAAGCCAGCAAATGCCTTAAATAAAATGCATCATCTTAAAGGCGCAAGTGCAATTAAAATGTAATAGAAGTCGCAAGCACGCGCGATGATTCGGAACATGTTATTAAAATGCTTTGGGGAGCTAACGTTTTCAAATCAATTTATTACTATCTTCAGAAATTAACTTTTGATAACCAAGAACAAATATAAAAGAAGCGGGGTCCGCTATCACCACGAGGTTGAAGAGAAGTGTCTATCATCATAAAGGAGGTAAGAGAGTAGTGCAGTGATGTCCGTCGGTAATACGACATTTAAAAGTTCACGGCGGCGTCCGCTATCACCACGAGGTTGAAGAGAAGATATCTATCCTCGTAAACATCGTCAGAGATAATACTGCGTCTTTCTCCCTGATTAATGCGACCTCTAAATAGCTAGCACCTCAAAAAAATCTTGAAATATGTTCTGAACGATCACGCACTGTAACTAGATCTACGCCGATATTTTATATCCGATTTTTCCTTAAAGGGGCATGATCGAAGATTGGCAGGTGATCGCGCCGATTGTGGTAAAATCGGGTAAAATCGGGAGCCGATTTTAAAATCGGTTAATTAGAACAGGTACAATTACGATTTTAAAATTAATTTAAAATCGATTTCCAAAATCAATTTTAAAATCGATCTAAGATCAATTTTAGATTAGTTTTAGTATTAGTTTTTAAAAGCCCATTCACATTTTTACTGATGCTGACGAAAAGTTAGTTTGGTTGTCAGAGCATTATTTGTCCTGGGTCTAAATAACTATGTCCGATCGAAGGACCGTTTTAATTTCGGAAAGGTAGGAGAGATACAGAGAGAGACTGAACCCCGTTCAGCTCAACGTATACGTTTGGCACGCGAGCACAAAGAAGATTAATTAAGCACATCACCTAATGCAATGTTTCGAGAATTTAGGTAGGGAATTTTTTAGGTCTCCAGTTACTTAAAACATGATATGGCCATTTTATCTATAAAATAAGACAAATTTTATGAGAAATAGACAATAGTTAAGAGCATAATTTTAAAACGCCTATCGGAAAGATCGTCCTCAAAGCTCATTACGTATTAGACAGCTGGCAGCCGTCTGTTTCGAGTTTTTTAACATTTTTATTTCTCCTCGTACACAGACGGCTCGCTATGGTGCAACCATCATTACGGGGTTAACAATGCAAAATCCCCCAGACGGCGCTCATCGATTTTTGTCTTTATTTCATAAAAATATATGGAAAGAACTGTATCAAATAAATATTATTATTCCGTTTTGTCCTTAAATGCACCAAAAAAAGATAAAATAAACTTAAAAGGGGAAAAACAGTAACTAATTGCTTCGGCTGTCGCGCAACGTCACTTCCCCGTTTTATTGGAACTTAATGCATAAACATATGGCCATTGAGTCCCTGTACAGATCGAGATAGAACTCCGGTCTCTGTATTGGTGAGTGGAGCTAATGGAGTTCAGCGGAACAACGAACATTACAGACTGGAGACCGAAGCTTTTGGTCTAATTACGTATATATGCATTAAACCACGGATGGCTGGCTATGCATACCGCTGAATAAAATACTTTCGGACGAGCTGCAGACTGACTGGCACTGTAACGTGGGATCTAACTCGGCTGGACTCACGTTACCTTGCTCCATGCTACCGATATATGCACGCCGTGTCCGACCGTGGCCGGGTCCCGCCTTGGGGCCATTGCATGCAGGCATACATGTCCGTACATGGGAATGACGATGTAATATCGATGTGGCAGATACGGCAAGTTCCGACTCGGAGTCCTCGTATAAAAACTGTAGAAGTCTGGATGTATTCTAGGATAGTTGAGCCACATGGCTGATTTGCTTGTTTGTTAAACTTATGTTAAGCAGTAGGCGAGTGCCTTTTATTTAAGGCACTTGCCGGCTTAAAACGAAACTAGAATTTGAATTTCATTTTATTTTCCCAGCGTGTTTGTCCCATTGAAGACACCGTTAGAAAAAAAAATCGTATCGAAATAAAAAAAATCGCCCAAAATCCAAAACCCGAGTGATTTCGAACGCGACCCGAGTGATTTCGAACGCGAACGCGACCCGAGTGATTATAACAAGCCCTGCTGAGTGCTGCCTGCTGGCGTTACCCAGGCCAAAACTGTTACCATACTTCCTTGTCTTCTTAGCATTGACGTTGAAAAGATGTGTTGTGTATTCAGTTTGTTTGATTTCAAACATAAGAATAATATTCGAGCTAGCTCATTAATTATACTAGTTATCCAACCTAGCTGAACCCAGACTTAGGGAACCAGACTGCCTCACCTGCGACTAGTATTGACCACATCAAACAGGGCCGCTATTCTTTCCATACGACTCCATTGATCCCAGGTCGCTGCCATGCGAGAGGTCATTTCAGGTCACTCATGTCTTGTGTTTTTTTTACCTGGGTTAATAAGGCAAAACAATCAGACAATGTAGGGTTGCACGGGTAGCATGTGGCTTCACTGCTCTGATACCCACTCTGATTTATTATTTCTTTTTCATAACTTCATTGCAGGCCTACAGCCTTTCTGGTCTGAAAAGTGCGTCCACACCCCCTTTTTTTTTTTTGGGGGGGGGGGAGGGGTAATAAAAAGGGCCAATGTTTTCTTTTTGTCTGCGTGTTTTTTTTTCTTTTGGAAGTTTGTTTGTTTGGTGTTATTCGGGGGGGGGGGGTGTAATGGGTGTCCGTCCGTTCGTCATGCATAGAACCCCTATATTGCCTGCTATTGCTAATATTCAAAGAGACCACTATAGACATAAACAGGAAGAGAGCTCACTATTCATAATGATATTATAATAGGCCAATCAGATCGGTAAGAAAGTCAACTAATCATAGCCTAATAATTTGTATCTTTAAACTCGATGATCATTATTCATAAGGTTCATTATTCATAATGGCCAATGTTATCATCAAATAAGAGGGTAACTGATCATAGGTCCCCCTTTTTAGGCCACTGATCAAAGTGACTCAAATCCAATTTATTAGTATTTTGATTGTGAATATGTTATGTTTATTAAGATAATACATATACCGATGTCATTCTAGCAGTGGTCCTTATTAGAGGGAAAAATGAGAACCCTTCTTTTATCAATCTAATATTTCATTGGTAGGCCTATATATTGCCCTATAGCCTTGTCAGTTCGTTTTTTTTTCTGGGTTTTTTTCATCTCATTTCCATTTAGATCATCCAGAGATGTTTCTAGCTGCTTTACTTTGGAAGGGGGTGACTTTGAGCTAACTCGCTTCCCATGCACTGGGCTATCTGTGTAATGAAGGCGGGATCAGGGGCAGAGATGTATTTCATGATCTGGTGATAGATGACCTTTGTTGGATCTGTTGGGATACAAAACAGGTTGGACGCTGATGAGTTTATACCACACGTGAAGAGAGGTGTAGGTCACCATGGCAATCAAGATGCATTGAAAATGGCAGCAAGACAGGTTGGTATTTGTAACAGAGCAAATCAGGGTGTTATACATAATTATGTCTTATTGACAACGGATTGAGAATCATAATTGTCAAACAAATTGTCCATGCTTAAGACGATGATGTTCGAACCCCCCCCCCAAAAAAAAAAAAAAAAAAACTATTGATATTTAAAATGTGACAACCTGGGATTGAACTTTAGTGATACATCAGATTTCTTTGAAAAGAGGGACTATTAATTTTGATAATCAAATTTTAACTGAAATCATGCACGTAGAATTCATAATACTTTCTTTGCGATGAAAGCTCATAAATATTACCAATATCTATATATTCATTTATTTTTTAATTATCAGTTGAATCTTGTTCAAAGAGATATGGGATAAAACTTTGTGAGATAAATTGCGTATCTGACCCCCCCCCCCCCCTTCTACGCCCCATACGCCCCTCTCCTCTCGGTCCTTCTCTGCTACAGCCCAAATCTATCTCAGGAGACGCTACATCAAAAGCACATCATCCTTCTTCCTGCATCACTGCCAGAACCCCCTCCGGCTATGATCTTGAACGAGATCCTCTTTTCTAACTGAAACGCAATCAGGTAGTCACTTTTCGAGATGATGTGTGATAGATTGACGTATCCCCACACGATTGATACAAGGACATTATTCAAATCATCATGACTATCTTAATCACATTCTTTTCTTCTCTTAGATAGGGCCTACATAAAAGTTCAACCAACAGGTTACTTGCGTCCGAGTTTTAGTTTCTGCAACTTTGTCATTATCATTTGTGTGAATGTTATCATTCGAACATAATACACTTAAATTTAAGTTGGCTAGTTGTAGTTCGTTTTGTTACCTGTATAAAAAAAAAGGAGTGCCTACTTTTCTTACGTATTTTTTTTCTCTCTTTAATCCTCAGAAGATAGACTTTATTTCTTCCTAAATATCATTTGCCCCCAAAAATATTTTGGCATACATCAAATCAAATTACTGGTATATTTTAAAAATATTTCTGTTAAACCGATGTACTTTATGAAATTAGTTATGCTGTTATTTCGGATTGTTCATCGCCAAATTCATTATTTTATTGAATTATTACGATTATGTTTCAATAGGTAATTCATATTTTTAGACTAGCAATACAATAAAAGCTAGATTTTAAACATTTATATAATTATATGGTATTATTAAGATGGTACAAGTGTAAAGTTTTTAATGTCCACCAGCTCACCTGTTTAGGGGCACTCTTATTCACCTTCCCTAAGACATCCCCTAGGGAAGATGATGATGCAGGACATCTCTGAGCCTCTGACAAGCTCAAGTTCAGAAGGTTAGATGAAGTGGGTCATGTTGATTGACTGGAGATCCACAGAGGAGGAGGGGAGGGGTCAGAGGTCAACATAGAAGCACTCCATAGCTTCCATCACGGTTTGCAAACATACACCATGATCATGGAATTGTGAAACTATACCATAAGCCTTTTTATGACAACCTGATGCCACACACGGCAGGTGTTATGGGACCTCCCTTTTTCGGGGTGGGGTGGGGGTGCTACTGATACCCCTATCTGTTTACATAATAACAATATACTTAAAGGACAAGTCCACCCCAACAAAAAGTGGATTTGAATAAAAAGAGAAAAATCCAACAATCATAACATTGAAAATTTCATCAAAATCGGATGTAAAATAAGAAAGTTATATGATATTTTAAAGTTTCGCTTAAACAAAACAGTTATATGCACATCCTGGCTGGTATGCAAATGAGGAGACTATGACTTCATCCACTCACTATTTCTTTTGTATTTTATTACATAAAATATGAAATAATCTAATTTTCTCCTTATTGTCAAGTAATACAATGATTAATTCCTCCCTGAACATGTGGAATTTGCATTGTTTAATACTATATGGTTCAGTCAAGTTGGTCCTTATTGTCAAATCTATAAAAAATGAAATATTGTATAATTCAAACAATAAAAAACAAAAGAAATAGTGAGTGATTGATATTATCGACTGACCCACCTAGTTGTGCATAATTATCACTGTTTTGTGAAAAATAAGCGAAACTTTAAAATGTCATAACTTTCTTATTTTACATCCGATTTTGATGAAATTTTCAGCACTTTACTAGTTTGATTTTTCTCTATTTATTCAAGTCAGCATTTTCCTGGGGTGGACTTGACCTTTAAATGTCAATATTGTAATTTTTGAAACATATTTCTTAATAAACGTTCTGGTCTGATCGAAAAGGGACCTGTCATAAGGACTGTTTGCAGTTACCCATGAAGACGATATAGATATTTCAACAATTAAATAATGCGAGCACGAAGCGCGAGCTGAAAATTTTTGACATTCCGACCTAAAAACTGTATTCTAAGCACTTTTTGTAATCATGAACAGGATAGGTATACTGATACGAGCGGAAACAAAATTGAGATTTCAGACCTGAAAATGGGACATTCTAAGCACTTTTCTGATTATGAACAGGATAGGTATATAACTAATTGATGCGAGCGCGAAGCGTGAGCGGAAACAAAATTGAGATTTCAGACCTAAAAACGGGACACTATTCATGTTTTGTAGATCAGGAAAAGGATGGGTAATTGGGTATCTTCCTACATTAATAATGCGAGCGCGGAGTGCGAGTAGAACATTTCTGATATTCTGATCTGAAACTTTATAATTTAAGCACGTTTTAAATAATAATAAAAAAAGCTGCATATCTGAATAAACGTGCGTATACGCGTGTTTACATGTAGACCATGATTTAGATTATGAAAATCAACAATGCGAACGCGAAGCGCGAGCTGAAAGTAATTGATATTCCGATCTGGAAAAGTGTGAATTTAAGCACTATTTCAAGCACCGTGTATGAAAATTCTAAAGGGGGGCGTTACTATGAAACGTCGTTCATTTCCATAACATTTCTGTCATAATACCTATACCAGATTACCTACATTATGAAATAACACACGCAGCACCCCCTCTTCCCATGCAGGGCCATGGTGTCATGGCATCATTATTTTGGACGTAGCATTAGGCCTATGTATACGCATATCGACTTTCTGAGAGAGTTCAGAAAGTTGAAACTGTTTACTGCAAATTGCGATTATATACAGAGAACGATTACTGCTATTATAGCCATGTTGTCACTTTACTTCATCTAATCTTATTATAATACTTAAATAGAAATGGAGTTAATGGGGTTTAATAGCCCATCTCCTTCTATGCATGAGTACGCAAATCAGCTCTTTAAAGACAAATTTTGTAATCAGATAAAAGTATATTAGTCTAATCTTTGTTAGTAGTCCTAATTCTCTAAGAAAGTCCATCGATTGAGCACCTTATTCTTATATAGTTTGCAATTTGAGGAAAATCGTAAAGTATTCTTAACTTTCACTGTATAAAGATGTATTTTCCCCAATGTGCTGAATCCTTGTTCTTTATAAAGACATAATAAAGGCTGTCTTTAGTTTGATGACTTCTTTATTTGATTTGGTCTAGTAATCACTGGTCTGTTCTAAGGACGCTGGTTTGACAAACGAAGATAAGATTCTTTTTTTAGAGTGTTTTATATAGATTTCAATGTTGTTATACAAATAAAAAACGAGTTCTCTGATGCTCTGTTAATCAATACAAAAAATGTGAACAAATTAAAGAACGAACACACTTTAGGTGTTGAGAGCAGATTATGCATATGTCTGTTAATCGGCACACGAAAAGGGTACAGTATATATGTATTTAAAAAAAAGATAAAGTTGGAGAAATTACCAACTTGTGTGCATTCGACCCCCCCCCCCCAGAATTAGAATATAAAAAAATAGTACGTCAACATTCGACGCAAATGCATATACTGCACAACCCATCCTTGTTGGCAAAATCATGAAAAGCAAATATTTAAATCATTTTAGCGATCGGGGACCGACATCAACGACTATAACTGATTTTATAAATTTGTCTCTTATTTTGTACTTCTGGACAGCACCTAACCTAAAACATAATCATACTGTAGTATATGGGGAACTATTTTATGCATTATTTAAGTTCATTATAGCTCTATGGTCTTCTTATGTGGAGGAGCCGTAGTGTAGTGGTTCTGACTCTCGCCTTGTAAACAGAGGGTCGTGTGTTCAAATCCCACCGCGGTCTGGCGTTCTTTGGCAAGGCGTTAATACACACTTTGCCACTCTCGACCCAGGTGCTAAATGGGTACCCGGTAGATGTGACTTGTGAAAGTCGTACTGTGTGCGCCTCACTGCATGGCGACTGGCTAGAATACTCCCCAGGGAGTGGAGGATGTATACACACTTTGTGTGCGGGGAATGACTGATTGAATCCGATGACCGGGGTAATTATGCATCTGTCAAGCGCTTAGACACGTCGTCTATAAAGCAGATTATTATTGTTATTGTTATTATTACTATCATTATTATCATTATTATCAAGTGGTCAGGATTCCTTCAAGTATGGCCATAATTTAAGTATATAAGAGAGGTAGAAACTGTTCACTTTCTCAAATCATATCTTGATGTTCATATTTATGCATTATAAAGTGAAAATGTCTTGCTCGGTTATTTCACCCACTCACAGTTTTTAGAAGTGCACCAAATACAAAAAAAGGAAAGAAAACAAAAAATTTACTCCTTGCGTCAAAAGAAGATTCTTGCTTCTTGCCTTTAAACTCAATATGATAATGTGTTGTTTGCAGGGTCGGGACATAATCAAACCACTGACGCAGTGAAAAAGTAGGGTTTATATCGCATTACATCAGTGGTTTTCTAAAATACACTTGGGTTGATAATGACAAAAGGGATTCCGACATGAATATCCCAACGATTATTTGGAACTTCAAAGAAAAGTGTTCGGAATTCACTCGACACCCAACCAGCTGCAATTCATTTGATCTCCATTTTCTTAATTGTTGTCATCACACTACAACTTGGCCCGAGATGGGGTTTCAGTCTGTGTTGTCGTGGTAACCAGCCTCAGGAAAGAAATGTTGGGTTGATTACCCCTCTCTGAATGAAACTGCACTCTCTGTCCTGGAATGCACACGTTCTTTAATTCAGGTTTTAATAAGAGCTGGCTGATACCTCGGTCACACCATTACCGATACCAGACCAATACATCAAAAACTTTTCAATCCAAAAAGTTGTATGATTTAACGAAAAAAAAAACAATACTCAAGATTAGACGCCAATTCCCATCCCTTTCTCCCTTCAACCCCCACCCTTGCTTTATGGCTTTATCTTTCATATTTATTCGATCTTACGCGAGTGATTACATCTAATATGTGACTGGGCACATTGCTTGTGAAATGGATGCTTCTTCAAAGGCGGGAATTCTGTTACCGCGCTTTCTCTTCTTCAATTGGGATTCATGTCGGAGGTTGCAGACATCACTTCAAGTGGTAGGTATGGTGCTCACTACTTCTATTTCACCATTGAACTCTTATGGATACTTGTTTGCACGTCACCATGAGATAAACACTCAAGCTTTCAGGTTTCCTGGATTACGAAGCTGCTCATTTGATACCAGAGCATAGTATGTGCACTGTATAAGTTGAAGAGAAACAAAACAAAATCAAGATATATATCTAAAGGCGGAAAGATGTATCATTCAACCAACTTTAAGACATTGTCTAGGTTCTGATACCTATTCTGATTGCCCCCCCCCCCCTTTGTGCTATAAATATCTACTATATAATTCATCAAAACTACAGAATACCGGCATATGTAAATTTATTCAAAACTTACATTTTTGGACAAAACATAATGTTAGGTTACACAGGATCAACATAATTTGATTCTTATTTAAAGGGATCTTTTTGTGACTCATTATTTTTTCAACCATATTGCGGAATCTACTATTGTCAATATTGGTTCACATTTTGGATGTAATGTATGAGACTCCTGGGGCCCATTTCATAAAACTTGTTACAATGTCAAATTTGCAATATCAGTTAAAAGCTACTGAAATCCTTCAATCTCATTGGTTGATAGTACATTTGTTATAGAAATTGTGTATTTTTTATTATAACAAGTCTTTATGAAACGGGACCCTGGTCATGATGGAAGAAGTGGTACAAACGAGATTTGAAAGGTTTTATTTTTGCACCTTTGCGTCATATGGTGTAACGTTGCACACGGGGTTGAATTTGGGGTGAAATCTTGAACCCCTTTTTTTATTTGATCTCTATTCGACTTTAACCATTCCATAAATATCAAGACTATTTTACAAAACAGCTAGGGTGCGTAATTTCAATCCTTGGTAGATTTGTTCCCTACTGCCATGTTTTATCAATTGATTATGATTATCATTATTTTTGTTTTTAGTATTAAGCACTGTCTATTATAGAGGGAGATGGAGCAACATGGCGAGGGAGTGAGAGAGAGGGGGGGGGGGATAGAGACAAAAATAAGACAGAGAGAGACACGGGGAGGGAGAATGAAAGAAAGAGTCGACATACCTCATCAAACCAAAGTGATATATTGATAAAATCAAGGCGACAAGATGAAGCTTGCTTCATTGCTTTATTGCTAACAATGTATACATGGTATATTCATTTGTATTGATTTGTATGGCTATCATTTTATATCTGTCTAATCATTTCATATGTTGTTTAATTGAAATGAAATAATCCAAACTTTGTAAATATTACCCCCTAAACGTAATTCCAATGAAAAATGATTTTAATAACTAAAGCCCCTTTTACACCTTCAAGGATGCAACACGGATCATCACGGATTTCAGTCCGTGGTGCCAAATTGATATTTTTATAGTATTGCCGGAGAGAATACGATTTAACTGGGTATGTACACGGAAATGTACGGGAAAGTACGGTTTCTTCGAGGATAGACAAGGGGAGACAAGGTAGCACTAGGGATCTGCTTGATAAGCATGGAAGAGAGGGAGAGAGAGAGCTGAGAGGGGGGTACATGGGGGAGGGGGAAAATTGCACGAAATTTTGGATGATGGCGCTGTTTTGTTCATTCAATCGACTGCAATGATCGACCGTATAACCATTTCTATGGAGATTGATGGATATACGAGGGAGGGAATGGGGGGGGGGGTGTGGTAGGAGGTTTAATCCCCCTCCCACCAAGGTTGCCAAATTTCTATATGAAGTGAACAGAAAAGCACTATCATGCCTCAAGTATAAAAAATAAAACCATACAAAACAAAAACAGAAAGAAGCAGAACAGGAAGCATAATTATTATGTGATCTCTATAAAGCTGGCGGAGTACAGCAAGCTTGCATAATTATGATGACTTAACCAAAGACAATCAACCAAGAAGAGGGGGGGGGGTACGGGGCGCCCCTCGTAGCTCGTACTCCCATTCACTCATTTGCAAAAACGTGTGGATCCGTCCATGTAATTACTCTTCATATATCGCAGATATAGTTTGAACAATTGAAATATATCAATGAAGATTTGGGAAAATCTATCAAAGAATACCATTTGGGAATATCATATTTATTATTTTTCCTTCTAATTCTCAGCTTTGATTAGAGCCAATTTTGCTTCGGATCAAATTTTGACCTTAACATTCTGTTAATAATGGAGCAGGAATAGGGGGTGGAAAAGGGACTGCCGCTATAACAGCCCTCTTTTTGTCCACACAATGATACTCAGCAAAAACTGTGGTGTTAACCGGTGTACATAGAGGACCACACCAGTTATTTTACACCGGTGTTGAATTGGTGGTGTTAGTTTTACACCTATAGGTGTCATTACAACATCTTTGGTTGTTACATTTACACGCTTTAGTGTTATTTTTAATCTCTAGGGTATAATTTTAACACCTCACGGTGTGGTCCTCTATTAACACCAACTGGTGTCAGTTTTAACACCGCAGTTTTTACAGTGTACTTTTGTGCCACCCAAAGTAAAAAAAAAAAAAGGGGGGGGGGCACTGGAACTTAATATTGGTCTTAAAATGGGGGGGGGGGTGGTCTCCGGAACGGCTCTTGGATCAACGAATGCTAAGAAAAAGCAATGCTGTGAAACTGACCATGTCAAAAATATGATCTCCAGAACGTTGCATAGTAGTGGCTAGCGCTAGTGTAAAAGCGCAAAACCACAAATTTGAGGGACTCTGGAACGAAGAAACATAGAAATTTTTATGGCTTTCTAAATTGGTGATGCTCTGGAACGGGAATTAAGCTGAAATGGGGTCTCGACCGCGGCACATACGTATCATACATTTATACCAAGTAGCCCCCCCCCCCCCTGGTTTCTTTCCAATTCGTCCAATTGCCAACTCGTCTACTATCATTTGGTCAACCATCAGTTCGTCCACTATCCACATGGTCTTATTGCTATTTCGTCCAATCACCATTTCGTCTAATAACCAATTTGCCCAATAGCCATTTAGTCCATATACCATTTGGTCTAACTGGACTAAGTGTTATTTGTGCAAAATGAATGAAAATGAATATTAGACCAACTGGTTATGACCGAAATGGTCATAGACGAAATGGTGATTAGACTAAGTGATGATTAGACCAAATGGTTGTAAGACGAAATGTTGGACGGAATGGCATTAGACTAAATGAAAGTAGACCATTTGGTGAGTGGACGAGTTGGCAGTAGACAAATTGGCAATTATCCCCCCCCCCCCCCCTTCCCCGCGGCGAAGGGCTTTTGGTACTGAACGAAGTGGATTTACTCTGAAACGTTGCAAGATGGCGCTATTAATCTCTCATTTGAACAAGGAGTTGAGAAAAAGATATTAGCCTTTTACTCCTGAATGGTTCAAGCCTGTCGCCAGAGAGACATGGGGGAGGTGTGGTTCAGCCGATTCAGTTAAACCCATAAAATTAACAAAGCAAGAAAAAATTAGGAAGGAAAACAGTTTTTTAGGGATGAAATAATAATAATGATAATTTTCTCTGAGAATGTTTTTTTTTTTTTTTTTTTTTTGGGGGGGGGGGAATTGTCAATATTTTTGGAGACAAAATGCCCATCAGTTATGACTGAATATGTCAGCCAAAGAAATGAAGGAATCTAACCCCCGATTGAAAACCCTGGCTACGTGGCTGTAGTTTGAGTGCCGAATGTGCCGATAGATTAAGTCTCTACTGCCAGAGAATTGTTTCTTAATGGGCAATCCATGGTTACCCTCCCTATATAGCCATGTCTATTTTGAATTAGCATGGTCTGTGGGTGGGTTTATTTGCCCCCACCCCCTCAGGTCTTCGTTGATTTTACAATTGCAACAAAAATTGGCATGCACACTACCCATGATGTAATCTCCAAAACTAGATAGTTAAAATGTCCAGGGGAGAGGGCTAAAAAGCCCCCCCCCCCCACAGGCAAGATCCATGGGTAGAATCAGTGGCAGACTGTGACCCGGAGGAGACAAAGCATGGGGGGGGGGGGCACAGCATTGTTCACAAAGAATACAGTGCCCCTCCAATGCTTTGTCTCCTCCGGGTCACGGTCCGCCACTGGGTAGAATACAACTTTAGACAAGAGTTTAGCAGCCATATACAGTATATTGAATGATCAGGAGAGCCAAACTACACTACTCAAAAAAAGTTAAGGACCACTTTTTAAAACGTACATAAAGATTTTATACAAGGTGTTTTATTTCTGGAAATACCTCAGTACAACTGTCCTAAATGTCCTTAAACACGCTGTAATCAATTTCACGCATGGGTGGTTTCAGTTGTTGCACAATGTCTCTCGCATCACTGCACATCCTGAAAAGTGGGCCCCGAGGGGTATCAGCTACCGACATGAAGTGGTAAAAACGAATGTCTGAGTGTCTTTCAGGCAGTTCAGTAACGAGTGTGACCACCTCCTGCAGCAATAACGGCTTCACAGCGCTGTCTCATGGAGCTGATGAGGCGATTGATGTCTCTGACGTCCAGTGCATCCCATGCAGCCTCCAGAGCCACACCCAGCTGCTGCAGTCCAAGTGGATGGGCTTCGAGCTGCTCGAGACTCCTCCCCATCATGTCCCAGACGTGCTCTATCGGGTTTAAGTCCGGGTACCTCGCTGGCCACTCCATACGCTCAATCCCCTGGCCCTCAAGGAACTCGGTCACCACCCTAGCTCGGTGGGCACGGGCATTGTCATCCATGAAAATGATGTTTTGTCCCACATTTTCTGCAAATGGCACCACTATAGGTTCAAGGACCTCATCCCTGTACCTCACTCCTGTCATTGCTCCCCCTGGGACCACGTAGAGACGAGTACGGTTGGCGTAGGTGATGCCTCCCCACTCCATGACGCTGCCTCCCCCATAACGGTCATGTTCTGCAATACAGGGGTCTGCAAATCTCTCTCCTGGTCGCCTCCAGACTCTCGAACGTCCATCATTGTGGTCAAGGGAAAATCTGCTCTCATCTGTGAACAGAACTCTATGCCATTGCTGTCTGGTCCATCTGACATGCTCCCGGGCCCAGTTGAGACGAATTCTTCTGTGAGCAGGGGTGAGTGGGACACACTGAGCTGGCCGTCTGGCATGCATATTGGCTCTGTGAAGTCGGTTACGGATTGTTTGAGTGGAAACAATCACTCCAGTTGCTGCAGCGAAGTCATTGTTGAGGCGGCGTGCACTGTGAAAGCGGTTGCGGAGGCTGAGATTCGTCAAGTAGCGATCATCTCTAGGGGTTGTCGAAACTGGTCGGCCACTGCGGGGTCTCTCGGAGTATAGCCCTGTCTCTCGGTGTTTTTGATTTGCTCTGCTAATGACACTGTGTGACACGCCCATCATTCTGGCTACTCTTCGCTGACTGAGGCCAGCTTCCAGCATCCCTAGGGCTCTGGCTACATCTGTTTCACTTAGGTGGTGTCTTGGCATTGCTGTTGTAGGCAAGTTGTTGATTGTACAGACTAAAGACGGAAAATGCTTTGGAAGACACTTGTCTTATGGCCCACTGCAATGATGCCAGAGACATCATGAAAGAACTGCATGTGTGAAATTGATGTCATTGTGTTTGATGGCATTCTGGACAGCTGTATCTTGGCATTGCTATTGTCAGCAAGTTGTTGATTGTAGAGACTAAAGACAGAAAATGCTTTGGAAGCCACTTTTGTACGGGCACATTGCAATGATGCAAGAGACATGAAAGAACTGCATGTGTGAAATTGATTTCATTGTGTTTGATGGCATCCTGGACAGCTGTATCTTGGCATTGCTGTTGTCAGCAATTTGTTGATTGTAGAGACTAAAGACAGAAAATGCATTTGAATCCACATTTGTACCACTTCACAATGGGCCCACTTTTCAGGATATGCAATAATGCGAGAGACATCATGCAACAACTGAAACCACCCATGTGTGAAATTGTTACAGGGTGTTTGAGGAGATTCAAGACAGCCATATTCGGGTATTTCTAGAAATACAACACCCGGTTTGAAAATTGTATACACACATTAAAAAGTGGTCCTTAACTTTTTTTGAGTAGTGTATTAATATCCTTGCATCTGAATGGCTGTGAGCACATCATTCAGTAAAACCTCAAGTTGATTCATAAATGCTCCCTTGAACTATACTGGACACACGAAGGCAGAAAGGAAATGATGCTCATATGGATACTCTCATAAATTATTTTAATTTTGTGCATATAAATTCTTGTAAAATTTAAAAGTAAGCAAATAATGGAAGGCACTCGATGGTAAAGCTTGGCACTCTTACAGGGAATAAAAAAGCTGCAAATGGCAAAATACAAGATCAAAGATATAACAAAATCAGAACCACTACAGCTACATACAAAACAAGCAGAAAAAACCTTACAAATATTAGCATAATTTTACAATAGAAAATTGAGAAAACATTACATCACACCATTGGGTATGAGTGTTTTAATAATTTGCAACAAGTTTGCATACATAGAGGTTTATGATTCATCTTGAAAGGAATTATTGGAATAAAATGAAAAGAAATGAAAATGAAAGAGAAAAAAAGAGGTGGATGAGAGAAGAGAGGAGTATACAAGTTTGGGTGAAATCCTTAAAAAATGTTGAAATATGAAAAGCAGGTGAAATTGATCGAATGTTACCCTATATAAGTGCAAATGATATATATAATATATTTTTCTTATATCTGGTATATCAGTTATGTCAAAAGTACTCTTGATGAAACTGATATTTTTGAAACCATTGATTTATTCTCATGCCATGCTAGGATAATTGTTTAATGTGAATGTCACCATCCAGCTCAATAACTCAAACAACAATTTCTGCTGCCACATGTTAAAATAATCACTTCAAATTCAAGAATAATATTTTTTAGTCAATAAGGGGCCTGTTTCATAAAGAGTTACAACTGTTGTAACTTTGCCATTAAGGCGACTCCCATGGTGACCTTGATTTTGATTGGCTGATGAGCCCTGTTACCATATTGGCAAAGTTACAACAGTTGTGACTCTTTATGAAACGGGCCCAAGGAGGTGTTTCTTTGTCTCAAGTAAACAAAGGAGGTCATAAGATTTAACCAAAGCCAGAATACAAGACATGCTTTAACTACATAAATGAGCCCTTGAAATTTACAACCTATGTTTGTTTTATGAATCTCTTCTTGTAATAGCTTTACATTTAATTACTAGCTATATGGATTTCACTCAATTATCAGTTCAAAACCTATTATCTGCTTTTCCAAAAAAAAAACCAACAACCATCCCATAACAGTACCCCCCCCCCACCAATTAAAACATTGAAACAAATTTTTACTGACTGGGCGGTCACATATAAACCTCCACAGAAAAATATATAGCAATGAACGCTGGACTAGCCCAAAAGACTATCATCATACAGACAACTTTCATAATATTCATGTATTGGGGATTAGTTTGTTAAATCCATATCTCTAAACTATCTTTTCATTCTACTGACATTCATATTTCATTATACCCTGGTCAGACATTTTCATTTTGTTTCACAGTGCGGCTAATTTTGTGTCTGTTCTGAACTAATTTATTTCACACAAGATACCTGAAAATATCCTCATAACATTAATATGGTGATATCAAGCTGCCAAGTGAAATAGTGCAGCCACTTCTTTCTGCAGTTAAATCATTTCATGAAACAAAAAGAGATTTTAACTGACTTAATGAAATACTTGCATCAGAGCAAATTTGTCAGTGAAAAACACTGTCAAGATGCTACACTGTCAAAGGAATATCCATTCCAAAACCTTACATTCCCATAAACACAAGTATATATATACCATCATGATAGTGAGAAAGATGGGCCAGTGAGAGATTGGTCTGGGTGATCAAATTTATTCTCATCATTTTTGGTAAAATGGTATTTTTCTATTCAAAGAATGATTTTGTACATTGAGACATTTGTTTATTATTGGACCATTTATGTTACAGTTATTAATGTGGAGCATTACATAATTACTGTACAGTTTCTGTGTTGAATTTCTTATTTCTGTTATTTTTTTCTTGTTTACCACACAGTAGAGGCTTTACTTTAAATTATAGCTGACAACTCTACATGTCACTGTGTATTGTGCATACATACATGTGAGACATCTATAAAACAATCTTTCTCAGTGTTTATTTCTAACCAGCTACCTTGGTGCTGAAAAATGTAGGGATACATGCAACTGATTACCGGTATAACAAAAAACTCACTTTAATCACATCATTCAATCATCTACCATTGAATCTCATAAATTCATTCCTACAGTAATTACAAAACATACAATGAAACATATTCATCAAGTCCATTATAATGTTTACATGACACATACTCATGTTCGAAGCAATGAAGTAGATTTGTTTTGGAATGTTACTGGAATGATCTAATTTCTTCAAATATTGAATATAATTTCAAATAAAACTCGTTTTCTATATGAGTAAAAGAATATTTTCTGTTACATTTTTATATTGAATTTAGTTAAACATAGTGCAGGGTTATGAATTTTGGTATGTATATCACTTAAATACCACACATGATCAGCGAAATATTTCAATTTTTTTTCTCTCTAAATATAAACAAACCAACCTTTGCCACTAAGTGACAATATTACATTACTATAATTCATTATTTAAAGGCAAAGTCCAACAACACTAGGGAGGCATTTAAAGTACACAAAAAGCCAGTGATATCATTGACTATTTGTTATAAGCTACTGAAATCCTTGCATCTGATTGGCTCATAACAACAGTCAATGAAAATCACTGACAAGGTGCTTCATGAAAAACTCTCTCTATTTCATAAAACAGGAATATCAATAAAGATGAAGACTTCTTCAAATCAGATTTATGATGATAAATTTCATACCATTAATTACTAAGAACCCTTAAGAGTATGTTGTCATTATTTCTTGCATACCACCTAGAGTTATGCACAGCATTTCCTCATGAAATCTAACCATGGATAACTTTAAAAATTCATTACTCTCTTACTTGAAATATTTTTAAAAATAATTTGTTACTGTCATGTTTGTACAATTAATTTAAATTGATCCAAACCATCCTGATGTTGAAATGGACTTGTCCTTTATTGGCAAGACAATTTGACATGAGGAAGTTTGTATGCATATCTCTCAAACCTTTACCACTAAGCATGCATCTCAGTATGGTTTATATATAACATTCATATCAAAGTCATCCTAAAAGGTTTACATCTCAATAGTTACACTTACACACATTATTCAATGGTAACCAAGACAAAAAAAAATCTTTCTACCATATCAATGTATTTCAGTGTAAGACCTTTTTCTCAATTAGCACTTTATAAATGTACATTCGACCCCGCTTTCACACAATGTTCAGACTAACTGAACTCGCAATAACCAGCTTCACACACAATAAATTTCTGTTGACAAAACTCCTGTGCTTTCTTCATATGAGCTTTGCATTTATTTTGTGGAGTCAATGACCTGCCTTCAGATTGAATTTGTCCAACTCCTTTATTTTTCATTCAGATTCTAGCTTTTTAAAACAACAGGTACCTAATCAGTTCTCTGTCCAATGACTTTATGACCATAGTAATTTTCATGATATTCACTTTGTTAAATCTTCTTTGTTACATTAATGTTGGACAAACATGTACATTAACCATTGCAGAGAGGAACCAGGTGATCCCTGTAGTGAGAAAACAGGTTAATAAATACTGCCAGACAGGGAATAAATACTACTTGACTTTCTCTCTATAATCCCATGCAAACTTGAAATGTGAATCATACGGCATCCTTACACCGTTAATAAGAGATTGCATGACCCATTCTGCTGATACGATAGGCATGTCTAGCTGTTGAGCTCTGTGTAGAATATGACGAGGGCAAGAAGGATCAGTCACCATCACGTTACAGTCAAATGGTACACCTGAAGCATCATGGGAATAAACAATGCAGATAATGTATAAACAGTGTTAATCAAGGGTACGATTATCAATGCCCAACATCGGAATTCGCCTGAACGAGACTTTCTCATTCCAATTTTTGAAATTTTTCAAACACAAAGTTGTATTTCTTATTCATCGACTGAATGTATAAACATTTGATGATTATTAGCACCTTCTTCTTTGTAATATCACTACACTCCTCTTGAACACTTATATTGATAGTTACTTTATCAAACCATGGTGTAACAGCAAGTTTGTACAAGTGGAATACCTCTGGCAGTCTCGCCTGCATTACACGGTTCGATATAGCAGCAGAGCTGACTTTGAAAACAGCTATTGAATAATTATTCACAAAAGAACAAATTCATATGATAATAAAATACTATGTCCATTGACCCAAAATGACATTTGACCATCACCATGTGATCTAAGATGTGTGCAAAACAATCGTACCCTTATGTCTATGTTCCATGAACTAGATCCATAAACTTTGAACTAGATCCATAAACTTTCAAAGTTATGATGCCAATTCAACAAATACCCCCAACATGGCCAGAGTTCATTGACCTAAATGACCTTTGACCTTGGTCATATGACCTGAAAATTTTGCACAGGATTTTCAGGGATACTTGATTGCTCTTACGTCTAAGTTTCATGAACTAGATCCATAAAATGTCAAAATTATGATGACAATTCCACAAGTTCCTCCAAAATGGCCAAAGTTTGTTAACCGTAAATGACCTTTGACCTTGGTCATGTGACCTGAAACTCAGACAGGATCTTAAATGATACACCATTACCCTTATAAGTTTCATGAATTAGGTCCATATACTTATGATGAAATTTTAAAAATTTAACCTAGGTTAAGATTTTGATATCAATTCCCCAAACATGGTCTAAGTTCATTGACCCTAAATGACCTTTGACCTTGGTCATGTGACCTGAAACTCAGGCAGGATGTTTAGTAATACTTGAATACCCTTATGTCCAAGTTTCATGAACTTGGTTTATGATGACATTTCAAAAACTTAACCTAGGTTAAGAAGATTTCAATGCGCCTATAGTCTCACTCTGCTATGCAGGCTACACAAAAATGATACATGTTTATTCATATTGAAGTGACATGTGCCTAAGCAATTTAATATATTACCCGTTCTCCTGCAGTTCACCCTGCAATTCTAGTTGTAGAAGAAAAAGCTAAATAAAAAATTCAAGTAAAAAAATAAGACAGCCAGCAAGCATATCATCATATAAAAGTCTCACCTCCTCTATTGAGTTGATTGATGTTTGGGAATCTAGCTACAATATGACACCCAGCAGCCATGAGAATACTCCGCCATGTTGATTCCACTCCATAATGACTAGATAGAACCAATACTTTCAAGCCAGACAGGATCATTCGGTTTGGTTTCCTATAAAATAAGACAAAACGGTTGGGCGTTTGTTAAAAATTTACATGCATCTTTATGCTTGAGTGGTGATCTTTTCTTGTGCTTTTAATGAGATAGCCCAAATTTGTCCTTTTTCATCATAGTGGATGTGGATTTCCTTTAACCCTAATAATTTTTTTTTAAATGAAATACACTTTGCATTCAGATGGTTATTAATAGCCAAGAAATTAAATACAAAGATTGTATTTTTCCTAACTTTAACTGATGAGAATCAACATGATTGATTAAGATTGGGTTTCCAAGAACAGATCACCAGTCGTTCTGAAAATCATGCATTAACTAAGACCGGCTTTATCAATCAGCATCATAGTAAGTGGATTATTGATAAAAAAAGTTATGATTTTTGTTCAATGTTTGAATTTAATTCTTCTATCAATTTCCATCCATCGGAGATAAACACTTACCATTCAATGACATCACCATCCACAGACTCTCCTGCTTGTAACCTGTATGCTTTGTGACTCTGAAGTTTATTCTGGAAAATAAAACACATAAATAATAACACTTTGAATATTCAGATGATATGAATTGCGTTGTGTAATGTCATTATTGATGTACACTTATGCGAGTGAGACATGGTGTTTGAGGGAGATGACCCAATGGTGAAGTGAATTCAGGCACTCCCGTTCGACAGAGACAAAAACAAAGTTGATTATTTGTGCTAGAATCTTCCATATTCATTTTCTTATAAAGTCTACTCATGTTTTACCTTAATATTCAGCTTGGTCTCAAGCTGAATAAATGAAAAAAAATAATTTCTGAGAATATTTCAAAGATGACATTAAAGAAACAGATGATGGATGAGAGTAAAAGTGTGAGATTGAAGGAGGCTGCAGTGTAGTGTTTAATGGAGTGAGGGTAAGAATGATTTCTGTGGCTGCAATGGAAATCAAGCTACCTCAAAATCAGGCATGAAATCACATTTAAAACTATCCTTCAAGTACTCAGAGTGCTCTTGTTAAAAAGCTTGACCCTAGAATCTTATAATCTCTTTCAGTCATATATCTTACCATCCTTGAGCAATCTCTGATCCATAGGTTTGAGATACATGGAATGTTAGCAGCCAGAGCGTACATATACTTCATGGTTCGACAGTAGGTATTAGCTATCACAAACAGCTTGTACTCTGTTCTCTGTGAACAAAAAATCAAATAAATATATCTGAGAACATGATAGACCGATGCCAATTCAAGGAACAAAAATAAACAATACTTGCATGATTATCATAATAGTACTATATTTTCTCCCCACAAATTATAGAGCAAAAAATTGAGATATGTTAATATATGAAAATGAATTGATAGATAATTGAACTAAAATAAAAGTTCCCCTCCCCGAAAAAAGGAAACTAAATGAAAATACCAATTTTTGTGAGTAAAATGAGACAGCAATAATAAAACTATACAGTAAAATCAGAATTAGAACAGAAAAAAATGTATATATTACTTCTTGTTTACATTACAAGTTTATAATACTGAATCAAGATAAACAATACAGGAGTGGTTTCAAAAGGAGTCTAGAGTGACTTACGGTATAAAGTAATTCCAATTTACATGCAGTATATAAAATATCAATGCATTGCTTATATACATGGTCACAGGGAGGACACATTTTATTCCTTTTTTTTGTGGTTTAATTTCGTTCAATGAAATCAATTGAGAGAAATCTAAAGACATTTACAATTGTTATAGTCTACTGATTAATGAAGAGCTATATGAAAAGCGCATAGATCAGTTGAACAAATAGCATTTATTTGATTTTTTCTTAGGTACCATGAACATTTTCTCCAGCAACAATTGCTCTGATGGAAAATCTGCACATTATGCCAAACATAAAACCTAACCTCCCATACTAAGTAAACCCTAATCATTATCTTTACATTATTATAAACCCAAAACTCTATTATAATCCTAACTATCCCTATGCCCTCTGAGATATTAAGACAGGAGCAAATGTCGCATGAGCAAATAATAATAATAATAGCTGGATTTATAAAGCGCTTTTTGCCTGAGGATACAAAGCGCTGCTATTATTACCCCAGCTTTAGCTCGAGCTACCATCACCGGCGCTCAGTGCATGCAAGGAATTACTCCTGCCGGGTACCCATTCACCTCACCTGGGTCGAGTGCAGCACAGTGTGGATAAATTTTTGCGAAGGAAAACATGCCATGGCTGGGATTCGAACCCATGACCCTCTGTTTCGAAGGCAAGAGTCAGAACCACTAGACCAGGACGCACCCACAAATGTCATGCCACCTATTCTTAATGACATATCAAGCATGTTGGTGTTTCAAGGTTGGGGTCACATTCAATAAACAGCACCACTAATGATAAATGTAATCATCTTACCTGTGATTTTTCAATGTCTTTAAAGACAACTCCTCCTCCTGCTTCTATCTGTCTTCTGGAATAGTCTTTATTAAAAGGAACATCATCAGGATCATCTGAAAAACAAAGACATGATTAAAATTTGAAAGTAATAATGATCATAATAACGATAATATATAAATTTATTGAGTGCAGAAACTATTTACTATATAATATATTATTCTGCGCTATTCTGCGCTATTCTTCTGCGCTATGTAAGACTCCTAAAATGCATGATATTAATGAAATAGATGCTTTTTGAGTTTTGATTCGAAGTTGTTCATGGATGATGATTTTCTGACTATTGTTTGAAATAGAAATAAGTAATAGACATCCTCAAAATAATTCATTTTGCCCAATTGATTATGGGTCTAGTAGCCACTGAACAGCATCAGACTGACGTTGCTTTATCCATTAAATTGTTGCAAGCAACAGGTAGCAGCAACTCCCATCTTTTAAGGTCTTATTATTTTGTCTAACCTGGCCAGGTTTGAACTCCCCACCACCCAGTTGTGAGGCAGGCACTCTATACCAACTGAGCTAACACACTGGTGTTGAAAAATTATTCATGTTAGGGAAGCTGAATCAATACAAAGACACTTATGAATTGTATCTAGTGAATAAGAAGACATGTTCCTCAAATCATACAAACCATACTATACACTGGTTAGGGTCAAAGGTTACAGGGTCATGACCTTTGATATTTCATGCTCTGTATCATATTGCTTCTTATTTTGCGAGTTTGTAGCTGTTTTCAAAAGAACTAAAAAATGGCTTATCTGCTGAGTATGCTCAGCAGTGGATTAATCATGGTTTCATTAGTGCTTTATTAGACAGGGGGTAGCATTTTATTTGGAAGCCCTTTAGAAAAATGGTAACAAAGCAAGACTGTAATTGCGATTGTGAAATTCAATCTAGTTGTTACGGCCTGAAAAGGATAGATAACTCACCATCACCCTCGCTGTCACTGGTACTTGTATCAACCTTTGACCTTTTCTTGACCTCTCCCTGGGTCAATAAAAAAGCCATGCCCTTGAATAATGTCTTGTTGTTTGGCAATGGACCTAATACCATCTCCATGGTCCTAGGTGTGGAAGGAGTAGCAGCGGCTGAAGTGAGGCTCTTTGCCGGACTGCTGGTCGTTGATGTGGAGGGGGTCTGCTTACGAGGTGATCGTCGAACTCCAATCCCTTGCTTACTGAGATCTGGACTGGATACAACTGCGACAGAGGGCAAGAAAATCAAGTTAATAGATTTTTATGATTAAAATATTCCATTGTAGATAATATAATATATTAATCACTCCATAATACAGAATTGGGATATGCAATAAATACTTTAATCATTTTTTTATAATAATTCAAACAAGAGTAAATTAATGAGGAATTTTGATTTCTTGCAGTACTAAAGAAACATTTCACTTTTGTCTTTGCTTTGTACCACTACTATCATGTGTATTGAACTGAAATTGTAATTCTAGCTTGTCAATTTTTTGACAAGCATCTCTCAATCAAATTTCCCTTCCCTATTCACTTTTGATATATTCCTATTATTTTGTGCAATAAAAGATAAGTCTATTTTATTGCACTATACAGTCTGGTTTTCTATCCCCTTTCCTTTCGAGGCCTCCATCACTTTCAAGCTGCAAGCTTAAGATGGAGGTCTCCCACATTTCTATATATATATGTTCAGTAATTAAAGAAAATGTATATATAGAAATAATTTTCACAGTACAGTTGATATTTTATAATGATTTATGTACATTATTCATTATGTTTAAAAAAATATTTGCCTATTATGTAATATTGAAAAAAAAAAATTATTATACTTGTATATACTTTGTTTTTGTTTTTGTTTTGAAATGTGGATATAAAATAAATCAAATCAATTTTTTTTATCAGAATGTAGAAATAAACTTGAATTTCATTGGATTTAAAGGGGAATGAAACTGACAAATATTGAGTATTGTCTCTCATTGATTGTGTGTTATAAATATCTAGTCTTAGATTACACCATTTGAGATAACTTTTAATAAGACAGGGGATAAATTAGCCTATAATTTTAATTGTGTAAGGAAACTTGCATTGACAGGAAAGGTAAATGTTTTGCTATTTGGTAATATACCTCATGATATGAACGTATTTCATACTAAATTAGTGTTATCATTCAATCAGGCCTATATTACAAGACTTTACAACTCAGAATGGTGCATTATGGGCAATGAACTTGGCCAGATTTTAGTAATTGAGGACTGGATGTGAGGCTATTAAGGCTGCTGGTTTGTACGCACTTTAAATTTTCTTTACATTTCTCATTGGCTATTTGTTTTGCTATTCAGACAACTTTGACCTCTGCATGGTCAACATAGCTATCAAAAGAGAAAACAATGAATTAAGGTTACCCGTTGTAAGCAGCCTTGTAGCTAGTTGTTTGGCTTTCTTCTTTGGTGAGACAGCGCCCTCTATTAATTGTTTGTCATCAGCTTTTCTTTTTCCTCCTGACCGAGTGATAGCAGGGGATGGAAGACGCTTTGGAGTTCGACCAACTACTTTACTAGGTGTTCTCACGACAACATCACCATCAGGAGCACGAAGTCTGCTTCGATGACGAGGACCATCCACTAAGTTTTCTGCATTCAGAATGAATATCATCAACATGGAAAGATTTCAGCAAGTACCTTCTGAAGAAATTTACTGACAAATTTGCTATCAGCCAATCAGTTTCAAGGATTTGTGAAGTTTCTAATAATTTGTGATTTGTTTTATTACCTGCCTCATGAAATCGTCTTCTCTGGACCTCTCAAATTTCACTCCATGATGATTACATAACTTTAAATCTAATTGAATTAAGTTGTATTCATACAACATATTTCACAGACATATTTATATGCAATCATTATCATTGTAACATAATATATAGTATTTTAGAAATTGGAGCAAACTAAATAGTGACTACTAATCGAGGAAAGCCCTAGTAAACATGTTATTGTTACACATGAAGATGACGTAGACTCACTGTTAATGGTGGGCCCATGTTAAAAATAAATCTTATGTTGTCGAATATCATACATGTAGGTACTAAACTGCGCTACGATGGAGGATGAAGAGAAGTGATAATGTTCATGAGTAAATTACAAGAGAAGTTCTTGCATAAGATTTGCTGGAGTAAAGGAACACACAAGGTAACAAAGGAAAGGTTCAAGAAGACTTACCAAGTGTGATGTCTGAGATTCCAGAACTACTGCTAGGACACGATGTCAACAAGAGATTTGCTTGATCCTTAGTCAAGATCACCTTCTCTCTAGGATACCTGAATCAATTCAAATCAATTCAATTCAGTTCAAATCAAATTCACATTCAAAATCTCAAATATTTCACTTTCAATTAAAAATTCAATACAACTTCAGTCAATGCAATTTAATTTCATACGGGAAACAAGGTCAATATATCAAAAGGCTTGCTTGCCAGTTACCTTGTACTTTTTTTGTAGGGATGGTCAAAACTAAGCTTTGGATATTCATAATGCTACATTTATCAAGAATCCTGACTTTGGCCCAGTTGCTCTCCATGCTAAAGCACATAAAAGAGCAATTAAAAAGGTAGGCCTACCTATCTATGATTTGATGCAGACTATTAAAATTATAATTCCCTCATTCCCCCAGTCTGGCTTGGTAAGTTCAAAATCTAGGGTAGGCCTGTTCAAGACTTGCAGGCATTTTTTCAAGCGTATCCAAATCATAACTATACTTTTACAAAAAAGTTTAAGATACAAGGTAGTTAGTACACAGAAACTAGAATTATTGCCAATTGCTCACTTTTCTGTTTTTCCACCATCAGTCTCGATATAATAGCCAGCATCTTTAGGCGTGGAACCTCGATAATAACCAATCACAATTCCTGAAGAACAGAAGAAAATAGCAGAAGTAGAAGAGGATGAAGTAGTAGTAGTAGAGTAATAGTAGTAGTAGTAGTAGTAGTAGTAGTAGCAGTAGTAGTAGTAAAAGTAGTAGAAGAAGTAGTAGTAGTAGTAGTAGTAGCAGCAGAAGTACATGTAGCAGCAACAGCAGCAGCAGTGTGTGTATTTGAGTTTTGTCAGACGTGTATCAATCAGATATGATTATTTACGTCTGGGACCGGCCTTTAACGTCACCATCCGAAAGACGTGACCAGGGCTCGAACCTCTGCATCAATTTGTAACTTCCCCACAGCTTGGATTACAGGCGCACGCCACAACGCCCAGTCATACGGTACATGAATTAAATTATACTTTTTAGTGTAATATTTTTACAGATACACAATGATCTATATTACCTATTATCATTTACCTCATGGTCCGGAAGTCTATTGTAATCAGATCATTGTCCATCAGTTAAGCACAAGCTAAGATTTAATTTGAACTCTTGAACAAAAATATATTGATATGATATAATTTTAACTTCTTCCTTTTTTTGTTTTACTAACCTGGGTAGCTATATTGATCCTCTGGTAATTCAGCCATGACACTTTGTCCCCTCGCTAACCAATCTTTGATGATAACATCTTTGCTATTCACACTTCTCATATCACCATCATCAAAGGCTATCTTCAATCTAAAATCATATTAACAAACAGGGTTAAGCTTGATTAAAAAATTACAACATAGCTTTTTGTCAAACAAGATGCTTTTGTTACAACAAAATGTAAATATCATACACATCGCACATGAACAAGAGATTAAACATTTCACAAGAATAAGTTCCTTTAATTGTAATATCTATAAATATAATTTGGATATAAAATCAATCTATTCTTATTTTCAAAATTTGAATAATTCATGTAATCGTGTCAATTTTAAAGTGTATAGAGAAACAACTTAATTTGCACTTTATATAAATACCTTTAATAAAATTATTATCATCAATAATATGCACAAGGCATATGAAAATATTAGTTTTATGTAAATTTCATCTTTTATGCAGTGAAGATGATGGTATGCAAGGCTGATCCAGGAATGGCATCACTACCAGAATGTCAAACACATAAGCAACACTTGGGATTATCACTGCAAAAAAAATGTATTCACCTGTTGTTTTTTTCTTCTGATTTGACGATACCCGGGTAATAGAAGCCATCCAACCAACGAGTAAAGACTCTAACACCAGGTATAAGAAAAGCTTGTGCTGAATCTGTAGTAGGCTCACTTGATGTACTGACTTGCTGCCTTGACTCCATTGGAGGCTCAGTCAGGATTACATCAATCTCACCTTCTTCCTCTTTATAAGGAGATTGACAAGATACAGTAAAGATTAAGTGTTTTTAAAAAGGGCTTTCTGCATTTGGGCTCTTTGGGGAGGGATATATCTTTTTTATACCAGGGACAATTTTATATTGCACACCTTTCAATTAACAGGTACATGTACCTTCACAATAACATTCAATCTCACAGATTTTTACACAAATTTGATTACATTTTTTTTCGTCAAAATAGATCTTTAGAAAATCTGTTTGATGTAGTAGAAGTTTGTAAATTTTTGAAAATGTTTGCTACAGATTTTAGGAAATTTAATATGCAAATAGTCAATCCAAATTACCCAAGTATGAACCCATATCCATCATTTATTTTTAATCATTGCAGGTAATAGTGTAGAATCCTATGCTGCAAGTGCAGATGATGAAATATACTCAAATGACCACTTCAACTCAAATTCTGAAGTGATATAACAAGTTTTAATTGCAATGTAGTTCCTTATAAGTTCTTGATAATGACATTTTCCATACTTTTTGATGATATCTTCTTCTATTTTGTTCTCTTTCTCTCTCATTTATAGCTGGTATGAGAATGAACTAGTGCATGATCATACTCACCATCTTGTACAACAATAGTATCATCCAAAGACTGCTTGATAGGAGCAGTTTTCTGTGTCTTTCCTCTCCTCTTTCCCCTGGCTGGTCTGGTAGATGATAAATCACGATTGGATGGACCAGGTTCATCCAATTTGTCTTCAAAACTTTCTCCTGTTGTGGAAGTAGCAGTGGCAGTCTCTATTTGCAATAGTTTCCCAACATCTCCATCACTCTTTTCATCGCTAGAAATCCTTTCCAATACTTTCCTTGGTTGTGCACAAGGTATTCCTTCCGATTCCTCTGAGGATTGCTTGACTTCTTCAATATTCCAACCCTCACTGACATTCAAAGTAGGAGATGAATGTATTTGGGCATTTGAAGATTGTTCACGTGTGCTTTGATCAGCTTGTTCTGGAGTCTTAGGCACTGACCTTCTACTAGGGGTTCTCTTAGGCTTTGCAAACTCGCAATCTTTTTCATCAGATACCATCCTGACTTCTGCATTTGATGGAGAGACTGAAGAACTACTAGTGCCCTTGGAAGACACCCTTTTACCTCGTTTCCTATTAGAAAGCATCAAGGCTGATGGACTCACATCGGGTGACCTAGCTTGACCAGTCCTGCTAGATTCTTCTGTGATGCCCTGTAGATGCTCAGCCCCACCTGAAAGAGACCTCCGTCCATTGTCCATGGGTGACAGTCTTATACCTCTTACAGGAAATGCTTGTTGGACAACCCCACCAGGAGATGTCAATTGCCTTCCAGATGCAGAATGCTCATGACCTGAAACATTAGGTGATGTCTTCTCAGATCCTGGAAGACTGATGGTCTTATCCAGAGAACTGTTTCTTTCAGAGATACTTGATAGACTGATGCTTTTCTGTATGCCAGTGCTGAGATTGCTAGATGTCTTCTGGAGGCTTCCCGCAATGCTAGAAGACGTCCTGGAACCAAAAGAGCTGATATCAGCCAGGGAACCAGATGTTACAGAACTTGTTTTTGAAGAACGAGCAGGTGATGGTGTCCTGAATTCTTGTTCTAGCTTTTCAACAATTTCTTCATTCACAACCTGTAGTTTGGGGAAATAGAATGATTACAATCAAACTCTCTTATGCCTTTCTTGCCAGAAAAAATTATTTACACTTCAACAAAGAACAAGAGCACGCTCCCTATTTTGTGAACTGTTATTTCATAAATTAAATAATTGGCCTAAAAGAATGATTGGGTAGAAACACAATTTTAAGCTTTATGATTATAATTCATACATACATTAATCAAAACAGATACAGCAACAACAAAAACGATAATAATAATTATAATCAATATTATTTTTTGTACCAAAAATGCTATAATAATATCTTTAAATTTCTAGAAAAATCATGATTATAATATATTATGTGATTATAAAAATACCTGTCTTCAAAATACAAGATACAAGGCATAACTGGTAAATTGTTTAAAAAAAAAAAAATTCCCCAAAGAATATTTTCAGATCAAATTATGAAAACATAATACTAATGGTTCCTTAGGTCAATTCCAAATTGATATCAAACTACTTTGGGTGATCATAACAAAATGTAACTTATTCTGAGCTTTCTGTTCTTTTGATTAAGAATGTAGTTATATATGTTTCTTCAAGAAAAACATGAGAATAAATGTGAATGAGTACCTGATCAAGGATAGTACTCTCTATCAATTCACCATTCACAATCACCTCCTTGATCCGTTGAGTGATATTAACTTTCTTATAGCGAACAATCTTCCAAGGTATAAGTTGTCTTGCAGGAGGGGAGTGGCCTGGAATCTACAATAAAGAATAACAATGAATTTATAAGTCAGCTCTCTTCTGGTATTAACTAGTACACTGTATGTACTTTTTCGACCAGTGTATTGGAATTTCCTGCCCAAAAACTTTAAAGAATCTCCAAGCATTAACGCTTTCAAACGCAAACTTAAAAAGATGCTAATTTGTCAATACTCAATACCAACAAGTCAAGCCAACTAAAAGTATTAAAATCTATCCTTTAACTATCAATAAATTTGTCAAATATTACATATATTCCAAATAATGACACGACAGTGCGTAATGACCTGTGCACCTGCCATGTTCCTCTTTTCATTTTCAGCTTTACTTGCACCACCCTTCTCTCCCTCCCTCTCTCCTTTACCTCTTTTTCCCCCCCTCATTGTAATTTTATAATTACAATTTTAAATCTCTCATTATTATCATGGTAATTATTATTTAAATCACTTTTGTGTAGATTTCACTATTGTGTAGATTACTTGTTTTAAGCTCATCTCCCTCTGTCTCAATTATAGTATACAGTTTTGCTAATTAGTATTGAAACTAAGTTAAGGGACTTGCCGTTTATACAAGCTTTTCTTTTCTTGGCAAATCAGTCAATTTATCTTCAACATTTGTTATAATAATAATAATATAAAAGGATTTGTATAGCGCACGTATCCACCTTGCTAGGTGTTCAAGGCGCTCCTATATTACCCGGCTAAACTCTGGTGCGCATAGCGTTTTGAGGAGTTACTTCCTGGCTAGTATTTGAACACATGACCCTCTGTTTGAAAGGCAAGAGTCAGAACCACTAGACCACGACGCACCCACAAATGTCATTGAACTGTCTGTTTTATTTTTAATATGTATTGTTACTTTGATTATATTTTATTTTGTTGAACGGAAATAAATAAATATAATCTAAATCTAAACCTAATTTTGTTGTAACTTCTGAAGATATAAGTAAGCAATAGCATGATTAAGAAGGCTTGCCTGTATGAGTTCCAGAGAAGCTGGGCTAGCCTGTGGTATTTGTTCTGGAGCCGTCGTATCCTGAACTACTCTCTCTGTCATGGATGGTGATGTGACATTTGGAGGTTTCTCAGGTGGACCCTCAGCAATTTGTGGAATGTGTACTTGTTTCTCCTGGCCTTTTCCTTTCTTCCTAGGGGCCTTACGGACAGTAAAACTTGCCTTCCTTGGGGATGTTCTGGTCCTATTTAGTCTAGAGTTTTCATTTTCTCTTTCTTCTTCCGTAGTCTCTACGAGGTCTTGTGGTCTCTTCCGCTTGGCACTTCGGGTCTGACGACTGCCCCTTGGAGTTTTCTTACTCTTTGGGGTTACTGCACTAGTTGATGGCTGCTCACTTGCTTGTTTGGTAGATGATACTGGTGTTTAGGAAATGGAAAGTGAAAGAGAGAGAGGGGATGACATGCAAATAGAGACAAAGAGATTGAGAAATACCTGATGTATGCCTGACTTTATGAAACAGAATAAGATTGCTTCGCTGTTGATACCAACAGAACATTCAATGTTTCAAGTTAAAGGCTGGTTCTACAATGGTCCACTTATTATCATGAAATGAAGTAGGACAAAATTCAATGTAATTCCACAGTGGCAAACAATATTCATGGATTATCTGTGTTTGTTTGAGCAAATCAATATGTACCGATGAAACTTGAAGTGATTGAAATAACTTACGTTCATCAAGATTTCTTGAAGGAAGCTCTTTTGGCACAGTGTCCTCTTTCCTAGCCCAAGTCTTCATTGGTGTGGGAGTCTTGTTGGACTGTGACTCTGTAAACTCATAAGGATCTCTTCTTCTTCTCTCCTGAGAAATAACAACCTGTTGCTCCTTGGGAGATACACCTTCTTGCATTATTTCTTCAACAACATCTTCATCAATTTTCTCTCTCTCTGCATCAATATCCATCTCAACGTCAGCTTCCTGTTCATCATTCCCTCCATACCGCTGCGTTTCCTCTTGCTTCGTCTTCAAGATCCCTGATTCCTCCACCACCTCCACATCAGGACAATCCTCCTTTGGGTCCTCATCATCAGGATGGTATTCCAGTGGAATCGTTGCAGGGTCATCATCATCGTCCATTGCAACATCCAAAGTTTTACCCTCATCAGCGTGCTCGATCTCGAGAGCCATCTCTTCCTCCTTTCTGGTCTCTTCTCTTGTGACCCGAGGCTGATCGTCTTGTGCGATTAGGCTCTGCTGGTTCCTCTTCTTTCCAAGAATCAATTTGATTTTGGGTTTTGATAATGAGAAAGGATCTCTGCAAATCAAGTGGATGATGAACTTTATACCTCGGTCACATTTGTTCTACAAAAACAGCCGTTTTAACATTTTTTTTTGTACCAGCTAAATATAGGTGGTCTGAATAAAAATGAATAAAACGGCTGTTTCGGACTCACCATACGGCCGCCGTAGAGCAAATGTGACCGAGGTATTATCAGTCAGAAGAACAACATTTGTAAATTCAAAGGTATTCAAGTTCCCACTTGTGTGATTCAGATATGCCCCACTCAAATTTCAATAACAAATTGGACAGGTAATCCCTATTAACTGTTACTAGAGGAAAAATACTTTTACCTCAATTGAACTTTCTTAGGAAATTTCAAGACTCTACCGGTATATCTTATTTATGGCAGAATAAAGACAGATCAAGAGAGCCAATGTATTGATTGTTTAGTTCATCAAAACAAAAACAAAGACCAAAGTAGGCTTCATGGTAGTTACTGCCTGTCAAGCAGTAGACAACAGGCTAATCTCTTCTTTGTTACTGTTTTTTTTTTTACAAGAGCTTCAAACCTTACTTGTCAATAGGATCAGCCAGTTTCCTTGATTTGGTGTTACTCTTTGCAGTCTTAGTTGCTTCTACCACTCTGCTAAAAACCGATTTACGTTTCTTACTCGGGCTCTCCTTGACTTCCTTTAGCAGTTCATCACAATCAGCAGGATCTAATGAAAGATAAATAACAGGCTTGTAAGTCTCTTTTTAGTGATATTTGGGAGCCTTTAGCAGGTTAAATACATCATTAAAAGTCCTGTCCTTGAAAGAGTACTTCAAATCCACAGCTACATTGTATGAATAGAATATTTTGTAGAGCAGCCTATGGTATAGTTTTTTTTTTCTTTTGCTCTCATTTATTAAATATCTCCCTCCATCCCCCCCTTTGTACGTCAGAAAAGGAAATTTTATTTCATCACAAACTTTGTCAAAACTAATACCATCATACAAAGTACATACATGACTTACTCCTTAGATTGAAGACTGGTATCTCACTGCTCTCAGCTGAATCCATGTCAATCACTGCACTGACTACAAGAGCACTAGAAGACTTGCTACTTGTCTTTGGGCTCTCCTGCAAATAAGAAGTAAATTCAGGTTATGAGGATGAAAAAGCCTAAAAATATTATGTTGCCCTCATCCAATCAACCGCAAAATGTGAAAAACCAGGGTTGCTGTTATTGTTAGCTGACCCAGAAGAGAAAAGTAAAGAATTTGCACAAATCGACAAGTATGTTATTTAGGTTTCCCAATATTCAAAAATTTGTTAGTATATATTTAATATCAGGTGTTATTCATCCATTCACATAAGACTTAGAATTATTCATTCACTATACACAGGTCATGTGGTATAGTGGTTAGAGCTATTGTACTCATGATCGCAAGGCTGTGAGTTCAAATCCCATTCTGCCACTGTCTCAAATTAGATAAAAGGCCCGAAGATAATTGCTGTCCTGTATAAGGTCAGCCACCATGCCTGATTAACTGAAATAAAATGTTTCCTATGTAATTGCTGTATACCAGCTTGGCGTTATAAAAGCAAAAAGCTGTCCTGCTGATTTCCTACATGGGTTACAATAACAGAAACAGAAACAAACTATTACATGATTACACTTGAATATACATACATATCATTCAATGAAAAATCATATAACTCTTCTTAAAAAAGCCCTCAGTGATCAAAGTAAAGTTGATTTCAAGTGGATGATGCAACAGGTGTTCTGCTCCAATACTAATGACGGCTTCCGACAACAAATTCAAAATCATTATATATTACCACAGTGACTACTCGAACATGTAACATGCAAGAGAAATAAATTATGAATTCTTACACTTTGCCTCCGACGAAGATTCTGCTAGGATCGAAAGCTTAGGCCCCCTTTTTGACTTTCAAATTCTTACACTTGTCAGTTTAACTTCAATACCTAACCATGAACTTACTTTGTCTGGTGTGGAGGCGACCTCTCTCTTTGTATTGGTCCCTTCTATCTCATCTGCTTTAGGAGTACTATGACGGGGTGTACCATCAGTCCATTGACCTCTCTTGCTAGGTTGAGAGGTCATACTACTTAAAGGTCGTAACATTGCACCATCCTTGGGAACACTCAAATTAAAACCTAGCAAAAACAAGCATGGTAAAGTTGAGAGGTCACACCCTTGGATACATTCAAATTAAAACCTAGCCTTATTGGAACATTTTTCAACTTACTGTAGACACTAAATTATACATTAGGTAATTCTCTTGATCTTGGGCCCGTTTCATAAAGGTCTTAAAACTGATGTAACTTTGCCATAATGGCAATTACCATGGAAACAGGGCTTAGCAGACAATTATAATCAAGGTTTCCATGGTACACTGTAGTTGCCATAATGGCAAAGTTACAACAGTTGCAAGTCCTTTATGAAACGAACCCCAAATCTGTCTCAAGTAAACTTACAATGGATTCTAATAATAAATGTACATAGCACATAACAATTAAATTATGGGTCTTTACATGCTTTACCTAGTACATGACAACATTTATGAAAACTCTGTAGAGTATGTGACAGCAGTTATTGTAAAAAGTGCTAATATCATTTAATTTAAGCTAACAAATAAAGCCTTGAGAGTGATCATTTTAGATCTTATTTTAGAACTTTTATTTTATATTTTCAGGAACTGATTTTCTTCACATATACCATATTTCTATGCATCAATAAAAAACAACAACAACTTAATGTTAAATCATGGTGCTGAGACTGAAGTAAGCAGTAACTTTTTATGGTCAAATCGAGTAATATTAACTAATATGAAGTCAATTTTATCCTGTAGAGGAAGATCAATACATGTATTATCTGGTTCATCCTATCAGCGCCATTCTATGCTATTATGTGACCAAAATTATGACAAATCTTAACTTTAATTAGTTATAATTTTCAAAAGTTTATAGATCTAGCAATTCGATGTGGGTCACATGTGTGACACTTTGAAGTTACACGCGTGACCCACTTCTTTTGACCTCTGACCTTGAACATGCATATTGTTTGTCACCAAGAAATACTTCCAAATGATAGTTGACCGTATATGTAACTGTCATATAAACATCGAATTGCTAAATCTATAAACTTTTGAGAGTTATAACAAATTAATAATTTTAGTCACACACATGACCAAGAATGGCCCATTAGTAGATCTTGGACGGTTGGTTCCATGACATTTGCTCCTACTGGAATTGCACACATTATTAAAGCCAAACATAAACCTGAGCTTCAAACATTACCTTAACCTTAATCCTAATCATCAGATGATTCTGAACAAAAAACCCTAATCCTCATCTTTTTTTCAGAGAAACTAGTTGGGGAGCAATAGCCAAAAGAGCAAATGTCACAGTAACAGAGGGAAAAACTAACATCCATTGATAAAAGGATGTTTTATGCAGATCAATAACTAACCTGTTATTGGAGAAGGGTTGTCCGACTCTCCAAGCTGACCAAATCTTAACCTTGCATCATTTGGTAACTGAGCATTGCCTTCTAAGAAAACAGAATCTTCCATTCCTCCACCAGATTCTGATGAGTTTTTCCTTAATCCTTCTTTCATCCCCTTCTCTACCCCGTCATCAGGATCTGAGAATTTCTGTTTAGTGCTCTTATTTTCTTTGTTCTCATCCTGTTTTTCTGATTCTGGTATCACTATGGCAACCTCATCGTCTTCATCATCAGCTTGCGTAGAATGCCATGGTGTAGCTTGCCTTGAAACAGTGCCTTTCCGACCGCTTTGAACAGACTTTTGCTGCTGAGGTACATCCCTTTCTTCTACATCCTTGGTTTTGGACCGATCCCTCTGTGACATGATATCTTTACTATGAACAAAGCTATACTGTGTCTGTGTCTGCGTTTGGGAAGGTGAGAGCCGTAGATGCCAGTCATCCGATGGTTCAACATCCATTCCAACTTCAGCATCGTCCCCCTTATCTCCATCCTCCTCCTCATCATCATCATCGATAATTTCTATTACAGCTTCTTTTACTGCATCACCACTCCCTTTCTCCTGCTTTTGTACATCTAATCTTGTTCTATCATCAAACTCTGCTTCACTTGATGTCTTCTTAATACCTGTTGACTGATCTCGAGTACTCAACTCCTTGACCACGGCCGGTTCTTGGCCTGACCTCTTGGTATCATATGTCATACCTTCAGGTAAGCTTGATGGTTTCTTTGGATGTGATCCAGAAGAACTTTGTCCATCTCTTGCAGCAGTTGACATCCCTAGCAGAGGGGCACTATGTGACTCTCTATCCTTCCTTCCACTTCCAACTGTGGATGAACAAAGAAAAGTAAAAAGTCTAATTAGGATCTTACTGTTCCAGACCGTTATCCATTTCAATTAAATAAATGAATGGAAATAAATGTAAAATGTCTAATCAAATTATTCTACCAGAACAATGATACTAAGTCATAACACAGTTTACACTGAATAATATATAATGAGTATATTGAAACAAAGGGTTCCATGACATTTGTTCCAGCGACAATTGCCCTGATGTAAATTTCACATACTATTCAAATAAGTAACTTCACCACTGGATTTAACACTATAACCTAACCTAAACCTACAGGTAACATAAAATCCTATTGCAAAATTAACCCTAATTCTATATCTTAGATGAAATAAAGCCTGTGCAACTGTTACCAAACAAAGACTCACTTGGTAGTTTTGAACTTGTTGACTGTACTGAACTCTCATCTGTGGTAGATTGCATTGGCGGCTGTTGTTGCTGTAGTAATGACTAGAGAATCAGAAACTATTTTTATTCACATAAGAATGGGAAAAGGTGGATATCATATGTTCACGAGGGACTTTTTGATTTGTGTGTTCACTAGTGCTCTGCAATGTGAAGTGTATGTCATAATTGTGTTCAAGTTCAGGTTCAGTGTAATTTCAGTGACAGGAAAGCATTCGTCAAATATTTTCAAAAAGATACTTAAAAATTTATCAAACTTTTCATCCACATCCATTAAGGAACTTAGGTGACCCCAATGAACTTCATACAATCTCCTTAGAAAAATTTCTTTGTTTTCTTTACTAAAGATTCTCCTTTTTATAGATTTGATCACATCATTTGACTTGTTCATAAGATAGGGAGCACTGATAATAATAAATGGTGACAAGTGATCGTTCACGTCAGTTAAAAGAATACCAGCATTCCTTATCAGTGTGATTGCAAAATATATTGTCAAGTATTGTGGCAGAATATGATGTTACTCTGGTTGGCCTGGATATTTGTGGATCAAAAGAGAAATGCAATACATCTACAAAAGATGATAACAATTTGTTAGTGGTGTGATGAAATGCCTATCACTATCATGGTAAGTATTTTTACAAGAGTACCTACCTCCTGTAAATCTAGACTTGACTTATTAATACTCTCAGAATGTTCTGACGATGGATTAGCAGAGTCAATTGAAGCTGATAGAGAACGTTTCTTGGAACCTGTATCATCATTATTCCAGCTATCCTCCGTCCCTGCTTCTTCTTTTCTTTTTTGTTGTAGATTGAGCTCTTGTTGCCAAGCAGGGATCTAATAAGGGTAATTACCACAGCAGGGGAAAAAATTGCATGAGGGCTTGGGATAATGTATGCTAAAGTGCCCTTGAAAATCCCATTCACTACAATGTTACAGCTTTTAATATGTAGTAGGATTTGAAAAGTAGCACATGAACGTAACTGAATATCCCCAAATGATATAAAGTTTTTGCTTAAGCTGTTTTCACACTGCAAAAACCAATGTGACCATGTACAAATATCTGTGGCAATTCTCATAATTCAAACAATACCTGCTGACTCTTAGGTATTTTCTTAGGGAATGTCATAGGTAAAGAAAAAACTGTATATTATTTAGACAGGTTCTTTCATACATTGATCCAATGTTCATAGGTTGGTCATTCTATGCAGGTCCTTGGTAAAACAAGTTTGACTGTAATCTGCATAGAATCCTTGATTTTAATTGGCTATTGATCAACATTACCATGGTAGTTACTTTTGGATGGCAAAGATATCAGAATAGTAATTTTTATGCAACGGGACTCAGGTCCAGAGTTCAAACCCCCCTGCAGTACTCATGTCCTTTGGCAAGGTTTTGCCACTCTCCACCCAGGTGCTGCATACCTTACAGAAATCTTCACTCTCATCTGAAGTGGTCGTTGATTTACGTTTGACAGGAATCTGTGGAAGGGCAGCTCTTGGCATGTCATCAGCGTTACTCAAATCCATAGGATCCTCTGAAAACAAATCAATCAATTTTGATAAAATTATGATCCAACCACTCCCCTGTGAACCTAAACTGATCATAACTAAACAATTCCGAGTTTAAAATGACAGTTAAGGTTTGATATCCGAAGACAAAAACCCCTAGTTAGTTGAAAATGGTACAGCAGCCAGAGTTTTCACACTATACAAAGATAGTGGGAAGCCTAGAATGTCTAAACTTTGTTTAAATTTGTGTCCCCAAATAGCTATCCATAGTTAATCACAACTTTAGACCAGAATTTAATTAAAACCCCAGTTCATAAAACAGGCCAGTATTTAAAAAAATTGGAATGTGCTCAACTTTTCTCAAGAATCAATAACTGATTAAAGGGTCACAGTCACTGCTTTAAGATTAGTCAAGTGTTTGCAAAATATGCCATTTCCTCTAAACACATTTATATCTGCAGAAAACATTTTAATAATGATTGCAATTGTAAAGCCCCATATTCATACTCAAGGAACACAAGGGGGAAAATTTGAAGGAAATAAAGGATCACAAAAATATTATACTCAAATCATTAATAAAAAGAATTTGGCAATAACTTCCCCACACACATAACCTTAATTCAGTTCTGAATGAATAAGTTGTCTACATAAAGGCCTACCATTGCTTGTGTCTGGTCTTGTTGGTGTACTAGGAATGATGATAGGTGCCGGACCATATGCCTCAGGTGATGGAAACACTACATTAATAGAAGAACCTGATCCTGATGTACTTGTTTCATTGACAAAAACCATGCTTGAACTTCCTACCTTCTCTGATTGTGCATTAATAAGGTATGAGACATCCTTCTGAACATCTTTTGATGATGTGCCTATTTGTGATAGAGTATGAGAGTCTCCTAAAATATATCAAATACTTGAATTAACTTGCCCAATTATGATAAAAAATATCACACATTATCAATGTGATATTGAATACCTTCTGCAAAGATATACATTAAATTGCAGACTTATTTTCTGAATGACATACAGCCCAAGAAAAATTAAATACTAATCATCTTTCATTGGTTCTCAATTGCTGCTGCACCGGCACCTCCCTGCTCAAACTCTGAATCGGAGTAAACAATCTCACATGAAAAATAGTTTTTCCATGAAAATAATCACAAATTCGTGAAATTACTCTAATTATATGGATTCTCAATTTACTGATTTGATGATATGATCGGAGGATCAATTTAATGATTGTTTATAACTAGTTATTATAGCCCTTGGTTTGAGTATTGTTGTGATCGGTGCAGACTTGTAGTGGGAGGAAAGACTGTTATCAAATTTTAATTAAATAATTGAATTGAAATAAAAATGAAATGTCTAAATCATGATTATTCTAACAGGACAATGATACTAAGTCATAACACAGTTTACACTGAATAACATATTGTGAGTATATTGAAACAAAGGGTTCCATGACATTTGTTCAAGCAACAATTGCAGAGCTGCCAAGTTGTATTTTGCATTTTCAGTATTCTTATCCCCCAAAATCAGTATTTTTACCGTGTGAGATGAATATGCAGACCTGCCAACTTCTGGGAATGAAAAACTGTATTCTGTGATTTAAAAAAATGTATTTTTCCCAAAAAAGTGTATTTCATAATAGAATGCTTGGCGCACTCGCTCATTGCGGCGCTCAAGCTGCATGCAAGCTAAAACGCGCACTGCTCTTGCAGATGAAAAAAAAACCATTAAAACATGTGTATATCTTCACCCTGATTTTAACAAAATGATTGAAAAAAAAACAAGTTACCTGAAATTACATTGAAATTACGTTTTATGAAATAGAGACATATAGAGATTATTTTTCTCAATAAATTACGATTTAGTAAAAAAAAAAAAACCCGTATTTTTCAAAGAAAAAACGTACTGCCGTATTTTGGTTGCAAAAACGTACTAAATACGGCTAAAACGTACTGGTTGGCAGGTCTGCAATTGCCCCGATGTAAATTCCACACACAATTCAAATTAGTAACTTCAACACTGGATTTAACACTATAACCTATTCTTAAAGGACAAGTCCACCCCAACAAAAAGTTAATTTGAACAAAACTGAAAAATCGGATGTAAAATAAGAAAATTATGGCATTTTTAAGTGTCACTTAATTTCACAAAAGTTATATGCACATCCTTGTCAGTATGCAAATAAGGGAACTGATGTCATCCACTCACTATTTCTTTTGCATTTCATTATATGAAACGAAATATTCTAAATTTCTCATTTTCCTGTAAAACAAAGATCTATTTCTTCCTTAAATGTGGAATTATCATTGTTTTAACATATTATGGTTCAAACAAGAGGTTCCTTATTGTCAAATCTGTATAAATTGAAAAAACAAAAGAAATAGTGAGTGGGGGATATCATCGACTCCCATTTGCATGTAGCTGAGTTGTGCATATAACTGTTTTGTGAAAAAAAAGGAAAACTTTAACCCTAAAAGACCCCCCCCCCCCCGGCTGTGAGAGGGGTCCAAATAACCCGGCTCTTTTAGGGTTAAAATGTCATAACTTTCTTATTTTCCATCTGAGTTTGTTGAAATATTCAGCATTATGCTCATTTGATTTTTCTCTATTGATTCAAATCAACATTTTTCTGGGGTGGACCTGACCTTTAACCTTCATGTAACATAACATCCTATTGCGAAATTAACCCTAACTCTATATCTTAGATGAAATAAAGCCTGGGCAATTGTTACCAAACAAAGACTCACTTGGTAGTTTTGAACTTGACTGTACTGAACTCTCATCTGTGGTAGATGGCATCGGAGGCTGTTGTTGCTGTAGTAATGACTAGAGAATCAGAAATTATATTTATTCACATTAGAATGGGTAAAGGTGGATATTGTATGTTCATTTGGGACTTTATGATTTGTGTGTTCACGAGTGCACTGCAATGTGAATTATTTTGTCATAATTGTGTTCATGGCATATAAAGTTGGCAGAGTAGAGCAACGTGAGACACTGAACATGCCCAAACCTGAATAACATTGCCTGACATATCAACTGGATGTGGATATTACTAGATAGCTTCTTTCACAAGGATATTAGACAGACATCTCTTATGACATATTTTATATAGCAGTAGACTAGTCCAAGTACAACAATACATGAACTTTGTAGTACTTGTAAAGAGTAAACCCAGTTACAAAAAAAAAATCATTTCAAATGAAACCTGAAAACTTGCCAGATACTTGTCAAGCATAGCGACAAATATTCCATGTAAACTGGATCCCTATTATCGTTATTCATTTATTATCAAACAGGTTGTTGGAATACCTTGCTACTTGGGTCTTGAGAAAGTGATGAGAAAACATGAATAGAATTTAGGCCAGGGTCGGAACGGACGGAATACCGGAATCTGTCTAATGTGTGCGGGTGCCGGTTTTGTTTTTTCCATTCTGGTATTCCGATAAAACAATGTAATAGGTCTACATAGCAAATAGTTTAACATTTTTTTCTTCTGAATATCTTAACTTTATTATCGAGTGTGTTTTATTCTGTCTTACCAATCATAACCCAGGTTTCTTTGTTAAATTTCAGGTGACCACCAAGAAAAATATGAGTAGACGGGAAAAAAGCCTGCCGATGTTTACGTGGCCATCTCGTTCTCTTTATTAGTAGCTAAGCTACGAGACACATATGAAGGGCGGCAGACTCTATATGCATCTCATAGCTTAGCTATCAATAAAGAGAACAAGATGGCCACATAAATATCAGCAAGTTTTTTTCCCGTCTTCTCATAATATTCTTCTCATTTTTTAAAATGAATGTTTGTTTGAAATGAAATGAATATTGTATAATCTGTGAAATCTTTGTACTTCCCAGTTCATGAATTCATTCATCGGGATACCAGATTCTGACCGGCACAACACCGGCGGATTCCAGAACAAAAAATTCCGACATGACTCAGGCCTAATAGAATTGAATCACTTGATAAGTATACTGATCTAATTACAGCTATTAAAATAAAAACTGAACACAATGAAGTCACAACTTATCATGTCGTAATAAATATAATCACCTAAACATCATAATCATCAATTCATCATAAATATATTCACATTAACATATTGTTTCTTTCAGGAGGCATTGTCTCGAGGTGCCACTCCACTGGCTCACTTGTTACCTGCCTGTTTGGTGCTCTCAGGCATTGTGTACAAAAAAAAATTGGTTAATTGATTCATATGGTATAAATTCTGGTAGTCACAATTTTCCTACTGTCAACAATGTAATTTCATCCCCTTAGTTAATGCAACATTAATACACAGCTCTTTTCATGGGAGTCGTTAGCACTGACTAAATAATCAACTGTGAGTTTCAGTGAAATCCTTGGTTTTGATTGGCTGAGAAGCACTGGTTTCTAATTGTTACTGTGCCAACAGTTGGAGAATAAAAATCTTTGTGGAAATGGTCTACCAAGTTAAGGGGCTTTCACAATTGCTCGTGCAATCGTTTGCGATCATTTAATCACAATATATGTTGCACAGAATCGCAACGGTTGTAAGCAGTCGGACCACCAATTGTGAAAGGGGCTTTAAGGACTATGCTCATTTCAAAAAGAAATACTCTATTTTAACTTGTTAGTCCTGTAATCAATTGCCAATTACCATCATGAAAACTTTACTGAAACAGCCTTTATGAGAATACCCACCTTCTCAAGTTCAAGACTTGACTTATGAATACTCTCAGAATGTTCTGACGATGGATTAGCAGAGTCAATTGAAGCTGATAGAGAACGTTTCTTGGAACCTGTATCATCATTATTCCAGCTATCCTGCGTCCCTGCTTCTTCTTTTCTTTTTTGTTGTAGATTGAGCTCCTGTTGCCAAGCTGGGATCTAATAAGGATAATAACCACAGCAGGGGAAAAAATTATTTGGGGGCTTGGGGCAATATATGCTAAAAAGACCCCGGTAAAATTTGCAAAAAAGTGGCCCCGAAAATATAATAGTTTTCTGCATAAACCACAGTGAAGAAAATGTCTTTATCTTACAAAAATCATGCCAACTCTCCATTTGTTACAATGTTAAAACTAGGTTAAAAAGAATTCAGTATCAAATGGAGCTCATTCAATTTGATGTGACCTTACACCTGACCTTATCACAAACCCTGATCAATCTCTTTTTAATTTGAAGTTACATGTAAAGGTCTTTAATTTCATTAATACATTGTTTTGGGGTTTTTTAAGACAAGAAAAGCATGTACACCAAAAGCAAGCTTACAAAAACCTCTGCAAACTGTGACCTTTTAGTCTAATTTTTTCTTTTCAAATCATTCAATTTCCATGTTTAGAATTGGTTCATCAAATAAAGTAAAATCATTGGAAATATTTTATTCATTATTCATAGAAGTAATGTCCTTTAAGACAAGGTGGTTCACGAACCACGAGTCTTGCCTGATTTCGCGATCAATAAAATATGTAAAATGATCTTTTGACACCAAGATGGCCTTTTACATTATCATCCTCATGAACATGCGGTATTACCCAATGATCATATGTACCAAGTATGAACACAATTTATGCAGAAAAAAAAGAAATGAGAGCAAGTTGAACACATACTTCAAAAAAGGATGGACATGACCTCATAGCATTTGACCCCTAGATGACATTTGACCCCATCATTATCAGGAGCTCACATGTGGCATTACCCACGGATTATATTTACCAAGTATGAACATAATTGATGCACAAATAAAGAAATGAGAGAAGTCGAACAAAAACTTTAACATTTTTGTAAAAGACCACCAGACCAAAAGAAAAGTGGTCACCCGGTCTCTGCCGAACTTCATTCAGGCGAGACGAAAAAAAAACAACTCAAAAGATCACTGTCAGTCTAATACAAACATGAGCCAAGTTGAACTATAATATAACTGAAGTTATTACAGAGACAAAGAGACAGACAGAAAACTATCCTAATGCATGCAACAACTACATTGGGAAGTGGAGCAAATAGGCAAATAGGGTGATATTTGTAATGTTCCAGAACTTGATCAGGCCAAGATATTCCTGATAACCTTATCACACCTCCCTGAATCAGATAAAGTTCTTGTAATTTATTAATCTTGTAAAAAGTTGAAATCTATGACCATACTTCTGTACCAAGAAATGTGAATTCTTCTTCACTCAACACCGCAATGTTATAACAGTTTTGGATATTTTTTTTCTTTCACACTGCAAAAACCCACGCTTGTAGGTATTTTCTTTGGGGATGTCATAGGTGAAGAGAATTATTATTTAGACAGGTTCTATATCGATCTAAGGTTCAAGGGTAATATTTAATAAAATATGATGTACATGGGTTGGTGGTCATTCTATGTAAGGCCTTGCTGAAGCAATTTTGAATGCATTTTGCTCTCTCCCTGACAAAATATAATTCAGTGGATAAGTATCCAGACGTTGAACCACAAGGTCCGGAGTTCAAACCCCCCTGCAGTTCTCAAGTCTTTTGGCAAGGTTTTGATCTACAATTGCAACTCTCCACCCAGGTGTAGTAAATGGGTACCTGGTAAGAAGGAATTCCTTAAATGCTAGAGCGCCTGGTAAGAGTGGCCTAGCTAAAGCCAGGGTAATAGTATGTAACATTCTATTAAGCAATATATAAAGAGAATATATATGCCTTTGCCGCCCTCTAGGGTTACATACCTGACAGAAATCTTCACTCTCCTCTGAAGTGGTCGTTGATTTACGTTTGACAGGAATCTGTGGAAGGTCAGCTTTTGGCATGTCATCAGCGTCACTCAAATCCATAGGATCTTCTGAAAATAAATTCAATTCAATTTAGCTAATTTGCATTTTGCAATGTATTTTCCTCTTTCTATCTTTTCATATTTATAATGATAGCTCAATTTATACAACATAACATTATCAACAATTTGTACAATACAATAACAGTATGAAATCGAAAGGGAAGGAGACTGACTTAAGACAGAGCTTGTAGGGTTAAGGCCCCCTTTTTAAAGAATGTTGAATAAATTATGAAAAAAAAAACTAAATTAAAACAAAATAATTGAATAAACAAGTGGAGCGCCTCTGGCAGTCTCGCCTGCATTACGCAATTTAATATAGCAGCAGTGCTAACTTTGAAAACTACTATAAAATAATCATTCACAAAAACATCATTCATATAATGACATAATATCACGTTCATTGACCATAAATGACATTTGAACGGAGACTTAAGACTGTCAACTACACCCATGTCCACATTTCATTCACTCTATCCATAAACTTTCAAAGTTATGATGGCACTTCAACAATTACCCCAACATGGCCTAAGTTTATTGACCTTAACTGACCTTTGACTTGGTTTCGTGACCTGAAACTCACAGGGGATGTTCAGTGATGCTTGATTACTCTTATATCCCAAGTTTTATGAACTAGATCCATAAACTTTCAGAGTTAGGATGGTAATTCAACAAATACCCCCAACACGGCCAAAGTTCATTGACCTTTAATGACCTTTGACCATGGTCATGTGACCTGAAACTCAAACAGGATGTTCAGTGATACTTGATTACTCTTATGTCCAAGTTTTATGAACTAGATCCATAAACTTTCAGAGTTAGGATGGTAATTTAACAAATACCCCCAACACGGCCAAAGTTCATTGACCTTAAACGACCATTGACCATGGTCATGTGACCTGAAACTCGCACAGGATATTCAGTGGTACTTGATTAACCTAATGTCCAAGTTTCATGAACTAGATCCATAAATTTTCAAAGTTATGATAGTAATTCAACAAATACCCCCAACTTGACCAAAGTTCATTGACCCTAAATGACCTTTGACCTTGGTCACGTGACCTGAAACTCGAGCAAGATGTTCACTAATACTTGATTAACCTTATGTCCAAGTTTCATGAACTAAGTCCATATACTTTCTAAGTTATGATGTCATTTCAAAAACTTAACCTTCGGTTAAGATTTTGAAAATAATTTTCCCAACATGGTCTAAGTTCATTGACCCTAAATGACCTTTGACCTTGGTCATGTGACCTGAAACTCAGGCAGGATGTTCAGTAATACTTGATTAACCTTATGTCCAAGTTTCATGAACTAGGTCCATATACTTTCTAAGTTATGATGTCATTTCAAAAACTTAACCTTAGGTTAAGATTTGATGTTGACACCGCCGCCGCCGCCGTCGGAAAAGCGGCGCCTATAGTCTCGCTCTGCTATGCAGGCGAGACAAAAACTGAAATAGATAAAATGAAATAAACAAACAAAATAAAGATAAATAAAAAATAATAACAAAATAATCAGTATACACTATACATAAATATCATAAATTGATGAAAAAAAACATTTACATATCATACTCAGAATTATTTAGCATTGGGAAACGCACTTGGAAATGCAATAATCTAATTTTTAAAAGTTATTCTTTTAAACTTTACATTGAATTACATTGTATAAAAGAGTTCTACTAATTAGGACCAGTATTACAAAGGTCTGTTGTGCAATTGATGTTCTATTCAGAGGTAAATGAAAGGAACTCACCATGCGAGTGAAGTGCTTATGAATTGTATTATTTTTGACAAAAAATTTAATTAAAAGGCAAAGGCAATTTTTATTAATAAACTTGTACATTAACTGCCTGAGCTGAAAAGAATACAAGTCAAATCAATCAATTCAGATACAAATATGATTGGCCGTTTCCCCTATGAACTGATCTAAAGTTGCTGCTTTTATTCCAAGTAATAAATGAGAGTTAAGATTTAGATTTGAAGACACAAAACCAGTTTGTTGAAAATTGCTACAGCAGACAGAGTTTTCACACTATACAAAGATAATGGGAAGCCTAGAAAAATGTCTAAATTTTCTTTAGATTTGTTAGACATTTGTGTCTAAAAAGATAATATGAAAATAGCAGGCGATGGAGAGGAGGATTATTGGGTTGAGTGGGGAGGATGCACTGAATAGAGTAAAGTGGAGGAAAAGGATGAAGGGGATTTCCATTAGTGCGAGGTGAATCCAGCTACCTTCATAATCAAAGACTAAACTGGATTTAAAACCTGGATTACTACTACTAACAACAAAATGTTCCATTCTTGTTTTAGAAATGTAAAATCCCCAACACACTTATCTGCAGGAATAAAAAATTGGCAACAATTTTCCCACATATATATAATTTGAATTCAGTTCTGAATAAATCAGTTGTCTACATAAAGGCCTACCATTGCTTGTGTCTGGTCTTGTTGGTGTACTAGGAATGATGATAGGTGCCGGACCATATGCCTCAGGTGATGGAAACACTACATTGATAGAAGAACCTGATCCTGATGTACTTGTTTCATTGGCAAGAACCACACCTGAGAATCGTAAGCTACCAACCGTCTCTGATGGTGTACTTATAAGATGAGAGGCATCCTTTTGTGTGCTATGGACATCTTGAGATGATGTGTCTATTTGTGAGGCATCCTTTGATTCTGATAGAGTATGAAAGTCTCCTGTAAAATACATGTATATCAAATAAATCAATTAACTTGCCCAATTATGGTTAGAAATATCACTTTATCAATATGATACGGAGGACATCCTACAAAACTATACATTAATTACAAATATATTTTTTGAATGAAATACAGCCTAAGAAAAATTGAATAATAAATTTCTTTCATAAAAGCCTAAACTAGATTTTCAAAATTAGTTCTGATTTTCAGCATTTAGTATGTTTAAAATCTTGTTATAGCATTGAATTTTGGTGAATTCTCAACTGAGTATGATATGAATTGATAAATAATGCAAGGTCAGAAGTATTTATCCTAATTGCCAGGTCCCTCAGAGAAGGTCTTAAAGGAGAATGAAACCCTTGAAACCAGCTGAATCCATATCAAAGAGAAAAATCAAAGAAACATGTTGTTGAAAGTTTGAGAAAGATTGAATGAATAATAAGAAAGTTATGAGCATTTGAATATTGAGATCACTAATGCCATGTAGATCCTCCCATTGGCAATGCGACCAAGATCTGTGATGTCACACACGTACAACCCCCTCATTGCTTTAGTACTTATTTCACTTATATTCTCACTTTTATAGAATCTATCACAAGGTGAGGTGTTCTCTTTATGAGAGGACAAGTACAGAGGTTTCACAACATTATATCATTGATGAATCGTTTGTCATATGATTAGAATGAGCAAAAAGAGATGTTTTGGGGTATATTTTCAGTGTCCAAAAGGGGAGAGTTGTTCATCTGTGATATCATAGATCTTGGTTGCGTTGCCAATGGGAGGATCTCCATAGCATTAGTGATCTCGACATTCAAATGTTCATAACTCTTCTATTGCTAGTCCTATTTTACTCAAACTTTTCTTGATCTTATTCTTTGATTTTTCTGCTTTCACAAAAGCTAACTTGCTTCAAGAGTTTCATTCTCCTTTAAGCTGTTGGTCCTCTGGTTGCTGGCTTACAAGCATTCATGCTTTCTAGCAATCAGGTGAAACAAAATCATCACCATTGCCTACTATTTATAAACATAGTACTATGATGACTTTTTCAATAATAGCACCACTCTAGATGAGCTTTGAGCAACATATAAAATAATATATCTTGCAGTGACCATTGGTACCAATGACTGCAAAATAACGGAATCATTTTCAAACCTGTCTTAATTCTCTCTCCCCCCCCCAAAAGAACCAATCATTTCAATTGTTTATATTGTAATCCAACTTGCCTGACTTGACTTGTACTTTCTTTTCTTCGTCAAACAGATCATCCTGTGTTGAAGTCACTTCATCATCATCATCATCTTCTTCTTCTTCTTCACATATTCCTTTGTCATCTTTCAAAGTGTGAGTTTGGATTCCTATTCCTGCTGTTGGTGAACTGCTCACTTTCTTTTCATCCTTTCTGTCTTTGCTACTTTTGACATCAGCACCCAATTCCTATATGAGAAACCAAAAGAAGATATAGCAAAACAGACATTCATTACAGACCAAAAAAAATAATAATTCAACCATTTTTTATAACAATGTCCTGATTCAAATATAGACTTGTCATAATAATGCATACTTTCTAGAAGATTTACAAGTATTATGAAGTATTACGAAACGGGGCCCAAAAGTTCAGCCAGTTTGTCGTGATTTCATTATCATATCAAAAAGATTAATGACTCTTGGTTGATTTTGGTACAGATCTCATCAAATGTATCAAGGAGGACACCATTAAAATAGATGTGACAATCCTCCCCAAAAACCAACAAAAAAAGTCACCAGGGAAGATTCCCTGTAAATAACCATAATGATAATTTGGTCTTGAAAATGTGATGATTTGGTCTTGAAAATGAGAATATGAATATTAGCTTTATACCTGAAAGAGTATTCTTCTTTTTCATACAGCTAAAATTAAAAGTTGTCGAGTTGATTACAAGACATGACATTTTCTTTGACACTATTATTTTTGTGGTCTGCTTAATTTTCCTTGAGTTTGCAGTGTGCACATATCATGCTTGAGTGAACTCCAAAGTTCAACCTTGTTTTCTCCTTTGTATGTTTTAAGCTCTCACCGAATTTCTTCTGCATTCAATAAAGTACTATGGATCAGTTCTGACAAGTTATTAAAGCTTACGCTGTAGGATGTCATTTTCAATCTAAATAAAAATTTCAAAATTTTGGGGCGAATGACTGTTGGTTTTAGGGTGGCAGGTAACATACTTTTTCTCAAAATACTTGGACTCTATTCGTGAATCTTTCATTGATTCTGTGCTTTCTTCCTTCTGCATACCGGTACATCAGTCATAGTGCTAAAGCACTATTGAATGTACATGTACATATTCCCTACTTTATGAAAAATATTACTGCATCCACTCCTTGATTAGAAAAAAAAATATTAAGTAATTTAGAGGATCTCTGATCTCAGCGTAAAAAGAATACAAATGAGAAAGAGAGATAAAGAAAGAGATATTGAACATAGCCATGATAAATCATATTTTTCTTTTTTTAAGAAAACAATTCCTGAAGGATTTTTAACAGAGTATTTTAATTGTTCGATAGAATATAAGACCTGTCACCCCCAAACCAGCAATAAGTCAGCCAAAATGAATTTAGAGAGATCTTTTTAAGATGAAGTGTAGGTTCCACATTTGCTTCTGTGATAATTGCTCTTAAAGCACACATTATACACCAAATATAAAACAGAGATCTTCAAAACTTACCTTAACCTTAATCATAATCCTCACAAGATTCTCAACTTTTAAACTCTAACCCTTCTATCTTCAGATAAATTAGCAGAGGAGCATTTATCGTAAGAGTAAATGTTTACCAAAGAGAAGGATGTTGTTCTCACCATTTCAATACTTGGTTTAACAGTGGATGTGTTCTTGGTAAGTTCTTCAAGCTGTTTGAGTCTAGATGTCCTATCTTCTGTGATTGATCCTCTACTAGTATCAGCACCCTCTGCCTGGGAGTCTAACACAATAAAACATGGGGTGCTGCTAACATCTGGAAGCCCTCCTTCTTGTCCAGAATTATCAGAATGGTCTTGGGAATTAAAGTCCATTACTGCCACCTCTTCTCAGGTTTGGGCTGGGTGTAATGTTCACCTACCCGGTATGTAAAAAAGATGAATTATGTATTTTTTAAGAAATAATCTTGTAGATGAGTCCCATCTTACCAAACAAATTCTGTCATTATGTAAATCCATTTTTAAACATTTACAGTGAAGGCCTATATTAAGCTCGATCAGCGCAGAGCCATAGCGCTGGCCCCTAAAGCTCCCCACGCCCACAGCTAGCCCGATATACATATATCTAGCAGGACACCTGGGTATTTTTTTACATAGCCGCTACCAATCACACCTACAATCTAATATTATGACTTCCGGAGACACACATTAATTCACTGCAGAATCCAAAATGCTGAAAGCGAATTGCACTAGCACGAGGGGTCGCTCGTGCAATTCGCGTTTGCCATGTTGGATTCCGCAGTGAATTACTACATGTGAGGAATTGCGAACCGGCTTCAAATCGCCGATTTTTAGAAAGGGCAAGGAGTCTGTGTCCGATAGTAAGCTTAGTCACTGTTTAGCTATATTACCCAACAATAAATAAATGTAATAAATATTGTTGAATGATACATCAAATGAAAGGTCTTTGCAATAGAAACGCAAAAAAAATTAAGAAAATTCACCCTACCGTTAAGGATTTATGGGCAATAAAAGATCAAATTTTTAAAACCCATTCTACTGCATAACGTGATGCCTGAAAATTGTTGGCAATAAATGTTACATTTGAAAATTGCGCAGCGTCATTCCAAGAATATTTTCCCTATTATGCTTAGTCCTACCCGTTCGTATTTTTAGCATCGAAAGACCTTTTCGAACTTGAAATCATGCTCGAAAAGAAAGAAAGTTGATGTTCCATCCAATAGCGGTAATGTGAGAGAGAAATGTTTTCAAGATGGCGAATTTTTCGGGGATGTACGAGTGAAAAGATTGTCTCCGTAAAATAGATATTATGGACCTCAAAGTGCACGATGTAAGTTACAAACGTAAAGATTTTGGAGAGCAAAATATTTTGTTCCGTACAGACTATTTTCATTCAATTTTTTTTTTAGTGTTGTAGAAATGTTTTAATTCTCGCCAATTTAACATGATAGATAGGCAAATGTCTTTGATCCTGCTGACGGTGCTGTGACTATGCTTGATGTCTCTTTTTTTACAAGACAATGACATGGTGCCTTTTTATTTACCAAAAATATGCATCTCCTTGATATGTGTCTTGTCGCTTTGGCGAAAAAGAAAGAAAACAAGATGGCGACGTAAACATTGTGGCGATTTTTCCCAGTCTTTTCATAATATTTTTCTCGTTTTTTTAATGAATTCTTGATTAAAAATGAAATCAAATATTGTAGAAATGTCAGAAATGAAGTTGTGTCCCATTTAGAGTCTACATGATATAGGGCAAGATCTTAGAAGGAAAGTAGAAATCTTGGGCTGGGCCCTAGGGGCGAAAATTTCAGTTTTTTTTTGCAGTACACATACATGAATCATTGAATGGGACGCAATCCCTGGCTCCGTGGAGAGTAAGCACACGTTAGTGAATGATTGGCCTTATCGTCATCCAAGTCACTGGGGACAAACTTGAGACACACCTCAAATATCAGCAATCTTTCAATGGAATCCACGGTTGGAACATTTTCAAAAGAAATCTATGGTTCGCGATGCGAAACGGTGCGAAGCTTCTCACTGAACGGGGACTTCCTTCCACCACACGTTTTCCCATTGACACAATACCAACTGACTCGGACACTTTTTCAAACGACTAAAATAGTCTTTTTCTTTTCTCTCCTGTGGCTGTATATCTTCCAAGTTGATGAAACAATGATAAAAAACACTAAATAAAACGAAATTAATCACACTAAAGACACTATTATTTAACTGTCATATTACTCCTCGTGATCCGAGTCCCCTTCCCGTGTTGAGACTACCAATTTCCCATAGGAGGGGACTCGGATAACGAGTAATAGCATATTACTCGTTATCCGAGTCCCCTCCTATGGGAAATTGGCAGTCTCAACACGCGAAGGGGATTCGGATCACGAGGAGTAATAAGACAGTTAAATAGTGTTTTTAATATGATTTTCATTGATTTTAATGATTCTTATTATCAAAAATATTCATTTATCATCTCTAGCAAACTGTCTAAAAGTGGCAGAGTGGTTTTGAAGAGGAGGGAAATGAGGGGTAGATGAATATCAACGAGTTAATTGCCGTTTTGTATTTTTAGGAGAGAGGACTTGGATCACGAGTAACAGTACTCCTAGTTATCCAAGTCCCCTCCTATGGGAAATTTGACATTTTTAACATGGGGAGGGGACTCGGATCACGAGGAGTAATTAGACAGTTAAATAGTGTTTTTAATGTGATTTTCATTAATTTCAATGATACTTAATCGAAAATATTCATTTATCATCTCTAGGAAACTGTCTAAAAGTGGCAGAGTGGTTTTGAAGAGGAGGTAGTTTACGAAATAAAGCAATAGAGACTGAAAAAGAAGTAGATGCAATTCTTATTTATTTAGTAAATTAGGAATCCATGAAATAAAGCAATGAAGACTGAAGAGGGATAGGGCCTTTTGATTTATTTAGTAAAAACGTAATAAACGAAATAAAGCAAACTTTTAATTGTCAGATTAACATGAAAGAGACAATCCTGATTTAAAAGTACTAGTTGACGAAATGAAGCAATAGAGACTGAAAAAGAAGTAGATGCAATTCTGATTTATTTAGTAAATTAGGAATCCACGAAATAAAGCAATGGAGACTGAAGAGGGATAGAGCCTTTTGATTTATTTAGTAAAAACGTAATAAACGAAATAAAGCAAACTTTTAATTGTCAGATTAACATGAAAGAGACAATCCTGATTTAAAAGTACTAGTTAACGAAATGAAGTAATAGAGACTGAAAAAGAAGTAGATGCAATTCTGATTTATTAAGTAAATTAGGAATCCACGAAATAAAGCAATGGAGACTGAAGAGGGATAGGGCCTTTTGATTTATATAGTAAAAACGTAATATAGAAGAAATAAAGAAAAAAAATTATTGAGAAACATGAAAAGATGAATAAAATCCGGATATTTTTATATGAAAAGTACTGGTTAACGAAATAAAGCAATAGAGATTGAAAAGAAGTAAGGCCAAGTAAAAAAAGATAGTAGTTGATCGTCCGGGTTTTTTGAGAGCAGTGACGAGGGAGGTCCTTACTATTTGCTATCTTACTATTTTTTTTTAAAACAAGGAGGCATTTTCTCGGCTCGTTTTTTGACATCAGTGATGAGGGAGGTCCTTTATATTTACTTTTTTTTTGCTATTTTTTATTCAAATGATTTTCAGGCCATGTCAAGCTCGAATTATGTGATCGATGCATGCTCCATATTAATAATAAATGAGTAGAAACACACATATATATATATATATATATATATATGTATATACAATTGATTGGAATTCTATGGAAAATGTATTACGCGATAAAAATCTATTGATGTATCACTGATGTATACCAGTACTGTATAGTTGTAAAACAAAATGTTCATGTCAAGTGAATGATTTAAACATTATTCTATATTAATAAATATGGAAGGGTAAAAAATGCATTGGGGGGGGGGTCATTTTTATTACCATGGAGCCATGTTCAGATTTCCAGAGCCAATCTCTTTTTCAGCTCTGGGCATGGTATCGCATCGCAGTTTCCAGCTGCTTGTATATTCGTTTACATAATGTTTAATACTGTTTATTCAATTGTTATTCATTTTTTTAATTGATATCAAATGTTAAATGATTATTGAATTAATTGTTAATTGTTCACATAATTAGGGACAGTGATTTTCCGCTATCGCGGAAAACGGACGGAATTCACGGAAAGGGCCTTTTGAAACGGAAAGTGGCATTTCAAACGGAAAATCACGGAAAATGTATTTTCCCTCAAAATACACAGAATAGCAACAGAAATTACTCCAAAATCACAACAAAATGAGAATATTAAATGGCCACAAAACCCCATAAAACACGATCTCACTTCGCTACTATCATGACAATTCACACATCGTGACTGCACTCGACATCAGCACACTCGATTGTACCCCACACCCGTACCTGGCCGGCCAGGTTGGGCTTCACATGCACACCTATCGTTCAACTACACGGTCGTGTGTAGCTGCCCTCTACGTTTGAAGATGTAACAGCACGATATCGTGGTCTTAAAATCCAAGATGGCGGATTGGCAAAAGCCGTTGACTGATGATAACGATGTCCAAAAACCCCTAAAATTATCGATGAAATATCATTTCACCGTGAAATAATGCTAATAATGTGAAAGGTGAGGATGTATGCATGCTAAATGGGTTTTTAAAAATATTTTATGCACCCGCATACATGTAGATCCGATTAGAACGGATTCTATTGTGTTGTTGGTACAGTAGCAGATACAAATTTTGACAAGTGCGAGTGTACGTGTTGTGATTTTGCTATTCAATGTGTAAACGGAATTGTCACTTTTCCGTGTGTACAAAGTCTATGGGGAAACGGGATTTCCGTTTTCTGACATGCTGAAACGGAATTTGAGATTTTCTGAAACGGAAAAGGCAATTTTTTTAAACGGAAAATCACTGTCCCTACATAATGTTTATTATTTCAATATTTGTAACTGTTAGTGTTAGATCTATTTACTAACTAATTTTTACAATTGTCCATCAAATTGAATAGCTCAAGGAAGAATGAAGTTTATCAAATTTAAACAGAATTGGCACTTACTGGAATCCCATTAATGATTTTCAATCTTGATAATGAATAACTCACATGATATTATTTTTTGAATATGCAATGCATTGCCTGCTCGCCAGAAAATTCATTTCACAAATTCACATGTCGCGCCAGCACAGTCAATCACATCACCCAACAGTCACAAGCACAGTCAATCACTGCAACACACATCAAAGTACAGACGCTATCACTCCTGTATCACTCACCAAAAAACCCAGCCGAAATACAAATTACTTCATTAAAATTGATTTATCTGCGCCATATTTCCAAAGCACACGACGGATTAGTTCAGATTCAGGAAGCGGGTCCCCGAAAATGCACTAAAAATGAAGAAATCCGTGATCTTTTCCGAGTTTGCAAACTTTATTTTCTCGCTAATTTATGATCGTATCTTCAAAATTCCAATAAAAAACCAAATCAGAATTTTTTCTTTCTTGCAGTTACGGCGATATCGGACTTTGCAATTGTTTTTAATATGAAGTTGCGACTTGCGAGAGAGATCCCAGAGCACATGAGAGCAAATTGCTCGCCAATCTTGTGAATTTTGTTTTTGCTATTCAGCGCCGTTAAAATAGTAAATATCAAGAAAATTGATGCTGCAATCAAAAAGAGAAGCGGGCGCGGACGAGAAACATCACATTTTTTTTTTTTGCCAATTTTTGAAAATAGTAAATAGTAAAAAATTTCATGCGGCGGCCAAAATAGATGCGCGCAAGGACGATCAACTACTTTCTTTTTTTACTTGGCCTAAATCGATACAATTCTGATTTACTTAGTAGACCCGATCGACGCCAAGGCAATAAAGTGAAAAGAAACCCATGAGTTGACTGCGAAGTGCGAGGGAGGCCGAGGTTGGTTGAGACAGGTAGGACATGTTTTACGTTGTAAAAAATTGTCCGTGGATCCGAGTCACCAGGGACTTGGATCACGATAATGCCTAGACCAAAAGCTTCGGTCTCTGTTATGTTGGTTGTTCAGCTGAACTCCGTTGGCTTTACTAGACCAAAAGCTTCGGTCTCTGTTATGTTGGTTGTTCAGCTGAACTCCGTTGGCTTTACTCACCAAATACAGAGACCGAAGTTCTAGCGCGATCTGTACAGGGGACTCAATGGTCATATGTTTATGTACTTAAGGACGTTCCACAGTTATGTTTGTGCGCATTATGATCTGCGCATAGTTTACACGCTGCGCGCTGACGTCACAATGGATGAACAGGTGATTAATTAGCTGCGGGTATGAGCTGATTTTTCTCATCTTCTGCACTTTAACTGCAGATCCGATGCGTTATTTCATGAAGCTAAAAAATGGAATGATTCCATGGACCATTAAAAAAAAAATTATACAATTTCAAAATACTTTACTCTGCATTGCTGCCAAGAATCACGAATATTACCCCGAGTTTGAATAAATGGTAGAGTGGTTTTGATGTTTTCTTCACATAGATACAAAGCATTCGGCGCATTTTTGGTGTTTTAAAAAGCACATTTGTTCTAATAAAAATGCTGATAGTTTAAAAACAAGCACATGAACCCCTATTTTTTAATGTTTGTACCTCTTAGGTATACCTTCCTCTACAACTCTGCAAATTTTGGTGAAAATGACATGGATTTTGAATAAAGTGCAGCATTTATTGTACGTTTGTAGTTTGTTACTGAAATTTTACATTTTTTAGATTGGGATTTTGTTACCGTTTACGCCTTTTTTAAGAACTGACAGTGCTTTTAAACTTAAAATTGCAAAAAATAGCACTATAAATAGATTCACCATTCTAACGATACAATTATTAACTCTCTTGCGAAATTTGATGACTTTTTCATGTATTTTGACTGAGTAATAGAGGTTTAAACTCATTGTAGTAATCTTGGGCGGTCTAAAAATGCCAAATTCTTTTGAATGCGCAATTCTTAAGAACATCAATTTGGGTGAACTTTGAAGCTCTATAGCAAAAAATCAAGCACATGGACCTATGTTAATTTTTGCATATTTCGAATATTAAGGTTCTAAAGTATCTATGTGCAAAGTGTGGTGAAAATGACATGGATTTCACTTTAACTGTGGAACGTCCTTAAGATCGGATAAAACGGGGAAGTGAATTTGCGTGACAGCTGAGGTAAGTCACTGTTTTTGTTAGTTTTAACTTGATTTTTCTCCGTTTTTTGGCAATTAATGCCAAGAGGGAATATTAATTTGCATTTTGGTCGCGTTAATTTTCAAAATTTTTATTCATTAAAGACAAAAATTGAAGAGCCCCGACGGGGGGATTTTGCATTGCAAGTCCCCTAATGGTGGCTGCACGCTAGCGAGCCGTCTGTGTACGAGGAGAAAAAAAAAAAAAAAAATGTTAAAAAACTCCTCGAAACAGACGGCTGCCAGCTGTCTAGATAATGCCAAATGATTTACTCTCTAGGACTAGCCTCCTGGCTAGGTCACCCTGTGACTAGCGGAGGGTAGCGGTAGTGAAGAAAAGTGGAGCCTATCATTACAGTACACGAACCGGCTGAGCCCTGAAGAGTGACGGACGTGACCTACCTGGCTGGCCGCCAGGTCTGCGCGCAAAATGCCTACCGAGACTGGTGCAGTGCCGCCAGTGGCTGCCGCGGCCGGGCCGCCAGGATTATCAGTGACAGTGACCATGTCTCTCTTTTTGAATCATTTGGATTTAGGGAAGGCATTCTTACCGCAAGAAGAAGAAAAAGCAACCGACCTGAGAGAAAAAGTAGGAAAAAATAATACACATATAATTACCAATTTCAGTTTGAATGTGAAGTCCCTGGCAAAACAGTGTAAATCAATTCAAGATTCAAGTAGCGACTCGCATAAACGCACTATGGCAAGCTATATGCTCAAAAATTCAAAACAAAATAAATAACAATAAAAGTATAATAATAGACAATGAGGTCCACTTGGGATATAGGCCCGGGATATAGGGATACTAAAAATAACAGGCCCATAGGTAAAACTTGTAAGAAAAAAATGATTTCCTTTGTTTAAATCAGTTAATAAAAAATGAAAAATCTTATTTCTAGTTGCAGAGGGTGCTTTCTGGTTGTGGTATCAAGATAGGCCTTTTTTTATTATATCCTGGACGATGAGATGTGTGGTTCAATATCGAGATGAATCCCCGGGATGAATCTATATATTTCTCATTTTAAAGGGAGACCAGGCTGAAAAATGATATGATTTGAACAGATGGAAAAAAGTCATCAGAATCGGATGAAGAATAATAAAATTATCATAACATTTTGCAGCTTTGTCTTATTTCGGTAAAACAGCTCTATGCAACTCGTCAATAATGAATTTGCAGTGAACAAGAAGTTGATCCCCGGTTTTTATTAAATTCTTATTCAAATTTTGTCCACCAAGAATATAGATTAAAAAATTATTCAATGCATAGGATATTCATTGCTGTAACGTATTTGTTAAAAGGGAAATATATCACAGGGGTCGCGCGAAACCGGGGGGGGGGGGGGGGTCTGGGGCAGGCGCGGATCCAAAATTTTGTGGGGAGGGGGGCCCAAATTTGACCTGATTTTTGGCGCCCACGTGTACTTTTCGAAAAATGGCGCCCCCTCCCTCCCGGCCAGGCTAACTTAAATGTAGCTGAAATGCCTTGAATGTATTTTGAATTATCTTATTACATAATCACATAAAAAAAGGCAATTAAAGACCACTTTTTTAATGTGTTCTTGAACAAAAAATCCATGAATATATAATGTAATATCAATGGGAGCGCGAAGCGCGAGCGATTTTGGGGGGTCTCAATTTGGTTTAACTTCTCACCAGAGTAGGCCCTACTAGAATATTGTGTGAACGGGAGCTGTAGTTTCTTTACTAGTTGTTTATAACAGCCCATATTAATATCAATGATAACCTCTTGGGAATAATGCAATCTCGAAGCAATCGACTCAATCTCCTCATCAGTAGCGAAGCTGTGATTTATTCAGCAGGGTTGCACGGGGGGGGGGGGGGGGGGGGCTTGTTGAACTTTTGTAGAGGGCACCAAGATAAAACAATAAAAATAAAATGGGGGGTAGAAGTTAAAGAAATTTTATTCTTAAACAGACATTGAGGTATCTCACAAGGCCTAAATAAATAATGATAACGCGAAGCGCGATATATTTGACATAAAATTTGGAAAATAATATTATATTTCACCATAATCCCTTTCCTTTTCTCTCTTTTTTTTCTTGGTCGTGATTTTTTTTTTTTTTTTTTTGGGGGGGACAAAACGCCCATGTCCTAACAGTCATTTCCTAGCTTTACTTTATAAACAACATTAATGTGCAATAATCTCATAAGCCCTATGCGAGGAAAAAAAAATAAATTTCATGTATTTTGACCTGAAAATTGAACATTCTGGGCAATGTTTGTGAACCTGAACAAGATGCGTATGTAACTAGATTATTACTACGAGCGCGAAGCGCGAGCAGAAATTTTTAATGTGCGTTCTGACCTGGTCGAAAAGGGACCTGTTAAGGAAGTTTTGCAGTTAGCCATTAAGACAATACATATTTCAACGATTAAATAATGCGAGCGCGAAGCGCGAGCTGAATATTTTTGATATTCCAACCTAAAAAATTAGATTTCAAACCCCCAACGGGACACTCGATTCATGTTTTGTCACTCATGAAAAATGATGGGTAGTTTTTTGTATCTTCCTACATTAATAATGCGAGCGCAAAGCGCGAGCAGAAAATTTTGATATTCTGATCTAAAACTGGATAATTTTAGCACGTTTTTAATAAGATCAAGATGCGTATCTCGATAAAAATGCATGCACGTGTTTTAGAGTTAGACAAAATCTGGGCATTCTGAATACATTTCATTTTTCATCATGAAAATCAATAATGCGAGCGCGGATCGCGAGCTGGAAATAATATTTGAAATTCCGATATGAAATGGGTCAATTTAAGCAATATTTAAAGCACTGTGTATATAGGGGAATTGTGAAGTGGATGTGGAAAGTACTTAATAAATGATTCGAGCGTGAAGCGCGAGCTGATATTTTATTATTTTTTTAAACTAGGATCGAGACATTTTAGGCCTAAGGACATTTTGTCATATAAAAATGATGCCTATCTTTTATTCCTCTTCCTAGAACGTGTCGATATTTTTTTTTTGAAAAAGGACAATTTAGTTATGAATTCATAAAAATTGTATTTCATATTTGAAGAGTTTAGTTGCAAAAGGGGTTAGGTCCACTTTGGACCATTCCGAGAAAAACCATGTTTTTTATTCTCACTTATTGCAATAGTCTTACGAGAAACTAAATTGTCATGATGTACTACCCTATCATGTGTACATAAAATTGGGTATAAAAGAAATCTACCTGTCTTCAATTTTTTTCTATATATCTTTAAAAAAATTATCATTGTGGACCTAACCCCTTTTGCAACTAAACTGAAATGAATCCGATCTCTTTTCATAAGGTTCATAAGGTTCATAAGGTTCATAAGGTAGTATTTATTGTCCAGATAAATAAATAAGTGGAAATTTGCATTTTTACATGGTATTGAACATACATAACATAACATAGAAAATGAACATATTTACAGAAAATCAAACAATCACATATAGTCAATTATGATATACACGTGCAAATGCTACCCACTGGGTAGCATTTGAAAAAAATACTGTTATTGACATTAAAATTAAGATTGAAATGGAAATCTGAACTGAAAGTTAGATATCGGATATTGAATTGAAATTACATTAGAATTGTAATAAATCAGTACTACAAATCTTCACAGCATTGTCCACTTGTAATTGTTATTGTTATCAGTATTTACATATTATTTTTATTTTCAATATTGTTGTTTTAAAGAATTAACATCAACTACCCGACAAGGTAAATTTACATTATTAGGCATATCATTATTCTTATACAATCCCTTCCTCATTCAGCATTCGGATTGAGCTTGGCACGAATGAGTTTAAGAACCTATTTGTTCGACAACGTGCCGACCGTAGTCTATTATCAGATCTCATCCTTTCGTAGTTTACATTCAATGGGTGATCATTATTGTATAGTATCTCTTTTGCCTTTTCAAGAATTCTGTTTCGACATACATCAGTGAGGTTAAGGTCGGGTCCTGTTATTTTTTCTGCTTGTCTGACCATTCTACTTAGTATATTCAGATCTTTTTTGCGACAGCTTGTGAACCAAACCACACAATCAAATATGAGGATGCTTTCAATAAGTGATCTATAGAATAAAACCATTATGGTGCGGTCAACATGGAATGACTTCAATTTTCTTATGAAATACATCCGTTGTATTGCCTTCTTGTAAATTGAATTGCATTGATCTCCCCATTTTAATCCATCGTCAATAATGGTACCTAAGTATTTGAACTTATGAACTATTTCAATTTCCTCTTCATTGATTAAAATTGTGATTTTTCTTTGCCACTTTCATTCACGTTTTCATTTGAATTTCAAATTTTCTTTCGTATCATCAGAGTGACTAAAAATTTAGAGGTTTAGAGACAGAAAACAATAAAATTTATGAAAAATGGACCTAACCCATTTTGACAAATGAGTTCTTCAGAAGAGTTTTGTTGCAAAAGGGGTTAGGTCCACTCCAAGAAAATAATTTTTTTAATTCTCCCATATTGCAATATTTTTATGCGAAACTGAATTTTCATGATACCCTTCCATGAGAACATTAAATTGGGTATAAAAGAAATCTACCTGTCTTCATATATTTTATGATATACTTTTCCAAAAAAATTCTGTTTGGACCTAACCCCTATTGCAACTAAACTGAAATGGACCTAAACCCTTTTGAAAAAAAGTGGCTTTTCTTTGCCATTTTAGTTCACTTTTTAATAGGAATTTCAACTTTTCTTTGGTATCATCTCATAGAGCTACTAAAAATCTATACATTGAGACATAAAAATCAAATTTGATGAAAAATGGACCTAACCCCTTTTGCAAGTGAGCTCTTCATTTATTAATCTAATAAGCCTAATGAGTGCGTGAAATCTGTTGACAGTGCATGAGGCCTGAAAAACTGGATATTTTATATTTTTTGTAATCATGAACAGCATTCATGGGTTGATACATTTATAGCAAATAATGCGAGCGCAAATCGCGATCCGAAATTTTTAAATGGGGGGAATTCAAGTAGTTTGTTACAGAATATATAGGTACAGTGACGTACCGTGTGTCACGGCATTGGGGGGGGGGGCACCACCACAAATTTGGTGTCACTTAGGGAGCGCGCTCAGTTGCCAGCTATGCTGACCTAATAGAGAAATTTTAAGGACATGCAATGCCATTAAACGGATAAGTATGTCCATGATTAAATAATGCGATCGCGAAGCGCGAGCTGAAAATTTTTGATATTCAGACCAAAAAGAGACATTATAAGCAAATTGTTTGTAATCGTGATACGTACCTGTCTCGCTAAACAAACAATGCGAGCGCGAAGCGCGAGCTGAAATTTTTGTATATATTGACCCCAAACAGGGACATTTTAAAGACTTTATTTTAGGTATCCATTAAGAGTATAATATCTCAGCATAGTCATCTAATGATAGTGGCATCCTTTGCTGATTTTGTTAGAATTACATCTAAACATATGAAGCACTTTTTGTTGTCATAGTAATCATGATTATCATACGCATCTCACTAATCAAATACTGCGAGCGCGAAGCGCGAGCTGAAAATTTATGAAATTCAGACATGAAGAGGGGCATTCTAAGGCTTGTTTGTAGGAATTCACTAAGTCCTTACGTATTTCACTAACCAAATGATGCGAGCGCGAAGCGCGAGCTAAAAATTTTTGATATTCAGATCAGAAAAATTGACATTTTAAGAACTGATTTTAGGAATTCATGAAGAGCAGACATCTCACCAATCGGCTCGGTGTAAAAATGGCAGAGGCAATAATGGCAGAGGTAAAAATGGCAGAGGTAAAAATGGCAGAGGTAAAAATGGCAGATGTAAAAATAGCAGAGGTAAAAATGGCAGAGGTAATAATGGCAGAGGTAAAAATGACAGAGGTAAAAATGGCAGAGGTAAAAATGGCAGAGGTAAAAATGGCAGAGGCAAAAATGGCAGAAGTGAAAATGGCAGAGGTAATAATGGCAGAGGTAAAAATGGCAGAGGTAAAAATGGTAGAGGTAAAAATGGCAGATGTAAAAATGGCAGAGGTAATAATGGCAGAGGTAAAATGGCAGGGGTTATAATGGGAGAGGTAAAAATGACAGCTCTAGGTAAAATATGTCTTAAACCCCCATGCAATGAATTGTCAAAAAGCCCCCGCATGTACATACATTAAATAAGAAGTGCATGTCACGGTTAGGCATTTCATCATCATTATGTCTTCATCGGCCTAACAATGCTATTTACGAATTCGTTGGAGGTGTACCGTGAACGCTTTTTAAAAAGAAATCAAACGACAGATTTTTTTTTCATTCAATTTATCAGGAGCAAAATGAAACTGCACTATTCTCATTCATCATTTCATAACATTCCTTTTTGTCTGGCTGGTTTCTTTATATCTATTTTTTTTTGTTACCTTGACATAAGAGAGGTGGAGAGACAGAGTGGGTTACGGGGGCGGGGAACAACATAGAGAACATAGCGGGGAAAGCTTAGACGTTGAAATTGTCACGAATGATTGTGGTTAAATATTATGTCCTTATTTGTAATGTCTGTACTATTCTTTTTAAATATTTGAATGACAATAAGCATGCGTTCCCAGGCTTGGCACTGAATATGTAACTGATTATGAAAATCAATAATAATCCTGTTTTGAATGGTAAACCAATTTGGGGTCGATCGAGGGGGACCGTCTGGTTCAGATTCTTTGCATAAAAGAAGACCCTGAACCTTAACCACTGCATCCAATATGATATAAACGCCTTGATGGTCATAACCCTTGGAAGCGGAAGTACTGTTGGGTATTTTGTACACCATAAGCAGCACCCTCTTGGTAATTAGCTTGGTATGCTAAAATGTAGAGATTTGATACAAATTTGTTATTTTTCAAACAGAAAAAAAAATTGGTTATTATATAATTGTTATTATTTTTGTTGTAATTCGTTTTCTGACCTAAAAGAACTTCATTTAGTTGAAATAATTTTTGTGTAATTTTCCCCCTTAACCAAATCCCCTTTCATTTTGGATTGAAAACTTTTTTTTCTCGGCTTTTTAACAAACCGGTACCCCATTTTTCAATAACTTTTAAAAAGTAAGTGGTGCTCACTCAAGCGGAAATATTTTTCGACAGTTATATCGTCATTTGTTTAAATCGATCTGTACCAATGTTAAAATGTGGAAAAATCTTCAGGATTTTACATGCGGGGGCATTTTGACAATTCATTGCATGGGGGTTTAAGACTGGCCATATTTTACCTAGAGCTGTCATTTTTACCTCTCCCATTAATAACCCCTGCCATTATTAACCTCTGCCATTTTTACCTTTGCCATTTCTACCTCTGCCATTTTTGCCTCTGCCATTTTTACCTCTGCCATTTTTACCTCTGCCATTATTACCTCTGCTATTTTTACCTCTGACATTTTTACCTCTGCCATTTTCACCTCTGCCATTTTTACCTCTGCCATTTTTACCTCTGCCATTCTTACCTCTGCCATTTTTACCTCTGCCATTTTTACCTCTGCCATTATTACCTCTGCCATTTTTATTTCTGCCATTTTTACCTCTGCCATTTTCACCTCTGCCATTTTTACCTCTGCCATTATTACCTCTGCCATTTTTACCTGGCACCCACCAATCAACTAATGCGAACGTAAGCATGGACAGGAAATGTTTTATATTAAGACCCTAAAATTGGGCAATCACTTTAAGTAGTCATGAAAAAGAAGCAACTGTCACTACATAAAACAATAATAACTCGAAATGCGAGGAAATATATTTGGTGTATATTGATTTGAAAACGGGAGGTTTTAGTACAACAGGATTATACATCTCGTTAAACAGTCCACGCGAGCACCAGGAACAATGAAGACATAGGCCCTGAGCAAACTGTTTTTTTTTTTGGGGGGGGGACGTGCCCCCCATGCCCCCTGGTAGTTACGCCACTGTATAGGTATACAGAAATCACCAATAAAAATGTGAGCGCACAGCGCTAGCTCATAGGCCTTCATTTTGACAATCGAGACACCTGAAAAGGAATATTTTGAGAATCTTATAGGAAATACACAAAGATAATAGGTAGGCCAACAACATTTTAAAGTTTCGCTTAATTTCACAAACCAGTTATATTCACATCCTTGTCGGTATGCAAATGAGGAGACTGATGACATCACTCACTCACTACTTCTTTTTGTATTTTAGTATATGAAATATGAAATATTCCATTTTTCTCTGTTGTCGTGTGAAACAACGATTAATTCCTCCCTGAACATGAGCAATCAGCATTGTTTAATACTGAATGGTTCAATCAAGTTCGTTCATATTGTAAAATCTGTAAAAAATGAAATATTGTAAAACTCTAACAATAAAAAACAAAGGAATTCGTGAGTGAGGGACATTATCGACTGTCTCATTTGCATGTCACTGAGTTGTGCATATCACTGTTTTGTGAAAAATAAGCAAAATTTTAAAATGTCATAATTTTCATATTTTACATCCGATTTTGATGAAATTTTCAGCATAATGCTTGTTTGATTTTTCTCTATTTATTCAAATCAACATTTTTTTTTTTGGGGGGGGTGGACTTGTCCTTTAAGAAATGAATGCGAGCGCGAAGCTTTTTCAGTTGTTAGATTAGAATATAAAATATTTTCAGCTTGTGCTTCTCGTTCGCATAAAAAAAAACCTGTGAGGTCGGGATGCGTATATAACTAAACAGTGATGCGAGCGCGTAGCGCGAGCTCAATTTTTTATATACTGACTTAAGAAGGACTCTTTTAAGGTATAATTTCTATTCTAAAAGTTTTTCCTTTTTCTCTTCGTCTTTTTTTTTTCTTTTTCTTTCCTTTTTTTGCGCCACCATGGGGGGGGGGGAAACTTTGCCCCCTGGATCGGCCTATGTATAGTGAAATATCACTTTGCCCTCCCCCTTCTGAAACATGTCGCCTTATGGTCAAACATCAAATTAGCGCTCCCCTAGTTCGAACATCAATTTGGCGCCCCGCTAGTTTGAACATCAATTCGGCGCTCCCCTAGTTCGAACATCAATTTGGCGCCCCGCCCAGTTCAAACATCAATTTGGCGCCCCCATCTAGTTCGAAAATTAATTCGCCCCCTCCCCCTTGTTCAAACATCAATTCGGCGCCCCATAGTTCGAACGTCATTTTGGCGCCGCCTAGTTCGAACATCAATTTGGCGCCCCCCTCGTTCGAACATCAATTTGGCGCCCCAAGTTCGAATAGCAATTCGGCGCCCCCTAGTTCGAACATCAATTTGGCGACCCTAGTTCGAATATTCAATCGGCGCCCCCCTATACGTCGAACATCTATTTGGCCTCCCTAGGTCGAACATCAATTTGGCGCCCCCAGTTGGAACATCAAATTGGCGCTCCTAGTTCGAATATCAATTCGGCGCCCCCTAGTTCAAACATCAATGTGGTGACCCTAGTTCGAACATCGATTCGGCGCCCCCCCCCTAGTTCGAGTATCAATTCGGCGCCCCTACATGTAGGTCGATCATCAATTCGCCCCCCCCCCCGTTCGAACATCGATTCGACCCCCAGTTCGAACATCATTTTGGCATCCCTTCGAACTGAATTTGGCTTCCCTAGTTCGAAAATCATTTCGCCCCCTAGCTTGAGTATCAATTTGGCGCCCCCCTAGTTCGAACATCAATTCGGCGCCCCCCTAGTTTGAGTATCAGTTTGGCGCCCCCCTAGCTCGAACATCGATTCGCCCCCTCCCCCCTAGTTCGAGTATCAATTTGGCGCCCCCAGTTCGAACATCATTTTAACATCCCTTCGAACATCATTTTGGCGCCCTCCTAGATCGAATATCAATTCGGCGCCCCTACATGTAGGTCCAACATCAATTTGGCGCCCCATAGTTCGAGTATCAATTTGGCGCACCCTAGTTCCAACATCAATTCGGCGCCCCCCTAGTTCGAGTATCAATTTGGCGTCCCCCCTAGTTCGAACATCGATTCGGCCCCTCCCCCCCCCCCTAGTTCGAGTATCAATTTGGCGCCCCCAGTTCGAACATCATTTTAACATCCCTTCGAACATCATTTCGGCGTCCTCCTAGTTCCGAATATCAATTCGGCGCCCCTACATGTAGGTCCAACATCAATTTGGCGCCTCTAGTTCGAATATCATTTCGGCCCCACTAGCTCGAGTATCAATTTGGCGCCCCCTAGTTCCAACATAAATTCTGAGCCCCCCTAGTTCGAGTATCAATTTGGCGTCCCCCTAGTTCGAACATCGATTCGGCCCCCCCCCCCCCTAGTTCGAGTATCAATTTGGCGCCCCCAGTTCGAACATCATTTTAACATCCCTTCGAACATCATTTCGGCGCCCTCCTAGTTCGAATATCAATTCGGCGCCCCTACATGTAGGTCCAACATCAATTTGGCGCCCCTAGTTCGAATATCATTTCGCCCCCCCCCCTTGCTCGAGTATCAATTTGGCGTCCCCCTAGTTCGAACATCGATTCGGCCCCCTCCCCCCCCCTAGTTCGAGTATCAATTTGGCGCCCCCAGTTCGAACATCATTTTAACATCCCTTCGAACATCATTTCGGCGCCCTCCTAGTTCGAATATCAATTCGGCGCCCCTACATGTAGGTCCAACATCAATTTGGCGCCCCTAGTTCGAATATCATTTCGCCCCCCCCCTTGCTCGAGTATCAATTTGGCGTCCCCCTAGTTCGAACATCGATTCGGCCCCCTCCCCCCCCTAGTTCGAGTATCAATTTGGCGTCCCCCTAGTTCGAACATCGATTCGGCCCCCTCCCCCCCCCCTAGTTCGAGTATCAATCTGGCGCCCCCAGTTCGAACATCATTTTGACATTCATTCGAACATCATTTCGGCGCCCTTTTGGTTCGAACATCATTTTCTTTCCTCCTCTTCCTCTTTTTTTCTTCTCGTCCTTCCCCTCTTCCTCTCCCCTTTTCTTCTTTTCTTTCCTCTTCTTTCCTCTCTCTTCCTCTCTCCTTTTTCTCCTTTTCTTTCCCCTCTTCCTCTTTTTTCTTCCCCCTCTCCCCCTCCCTTTTCTTCTCTTCCTTTCCCCTTTTCTTCCCCCCTTCTCTCTCCTTTTTTCTCTTCTTTCTTCCCTTTTCCTCTCTCTCCTTTTCCTTTCCCTTCTTCCTCTCTCTTCCCCCCTCTTCTTTCCCCGCTTCCTCTTTTTTCTTCCCCCTCCCCCTCCCTTTTTCTTCTCTTCCTTCCCCCTCTTCCTCTTTTTTCTCTTTCTTTCCCCTCTTCTTCTCCTTTTTTTTCGTCTTTTCTTTCCCCTCTTCTTTTTTCTTCTTTTCTTTCCCCTCTCTTTTTTCTTCTCTTCTTTCCTCCCTCTTCCTCTCTCTCCTTTTCTTTTCCCCTCTTCCTCTTTTTTCTTCCCCCTCTCCTTCCCCCTCCCTTTTCTTCTCTTCTTCTTTTTTCTCCTTTTCTCCTCTTTTTCCTCTCACTCTTTTTCTTCTCTTCCTTTCCCCTCTTCCCCTCTCTCTCTTTTTTTTTCTCCTTTTCCTTTCCCTCTCTTTTTCCTTCTCTTTCTTTCCCCTTTTCCTCTCCCTTTTCCTTCCCTTCCTTCCCCCTCTTCCCTTTTCTTCTTTTCTTTCCCCCCCTTTTCCTCTCTCTTTTTTCTTCCCTTCTTCCCCCTCTTCCTTTCTTCTTTTCTTTCCCCTCTTTTTTCTCTTTCTTTCCCTCTTCTTTTTTTTGCCGAAGGGGGGGGGGGGGGGGCAAGGCCCCCTCGGCCCCCCCCCATGGATCCGCGCCTGGTCTGGGGGATTCAGCCCCCATAATGGTTAGTCGCGTGCATTTGAGTGTCCGAAAGTCCACACACACAGCTTCAACACAGGGAACAGTGGTTTTCATGAACGTAATATTGCAGAAATCCGGGTATATCTTTATAACTATTAATAATCTCACACCAGATTGATAATAGTGTGAAAATTTTATCAAATTCCATTAATTTGATGTAAATATTTTTTTAATTAATTCACTATTTACGTCTCGCTGTTTATTTGAAAGTGTCCATGTTCACAACTTTTGCTATGGCAAACGGTCTATAATCACCCATATTTTCGAGACACTGGCACCTTTGTTTTCCCACTGAAACATCCCTAAGGATAAAAAAGGTCGAGATTGATTGTCATCTCAATGCTAAATAGATTACCTACAGTTTGATGTATAATACTTTATAACTGGTATAATGGTTACATTTTGTTTTTCTCCCAAACTTTGAGATCGAGCAGGCAGAACATGGCATATTTCTGTGTACAACGTCACGTGACTAACGTATGATAAGACAAACTTAATTAACGCATTTAATGTTGAAAGTAACAATGTTCTTGTATTATAAAGCTTTGCCTACTGATATTTATAATATAGCTTCAGTTTGAGGAAGCAAATATCGAGTCCGGAATTGATTTTGATTTGCAATAGGGTCTGCGTTAGTATACTATATACTAGCAGGCTAGCATCGTCTGCTACGTAGACCAAATGAGCGAACATGACCGAAACTAACCATTATGCATTTTTTTTTTAATCGTGTACAAAAGATAAAAATTACCATCTGATTGTGATTTTTTGCGTGGCAGCCCCCCCCCCCCTCCCCCACTTCACTTTCAAAGCCGTTCCGCGCGGCCCCTGTATTCACTCGCTGAATAAGAGTATTTTGTAAAAAGGAAAAAATGGGGATGGAATTTTCTCAAACCTTCACCGATATTTTTCATATTTTTGTTGTTGCTATTTTTACAACAAACTTTTTCTGAGGGTGTGAACCCCCCCCCTTTATAACTCTACTCTGAAGTGGGAAGTGCACCTTAGTGGAACCCCATAAAATGAGTGTGCGTCAGAAGTTTAGCTGGAAGAAGAATGAGTTAATACTAGTCTACTTTCTAAAGCCTATACTAGGCCTATGTATCACGGGTGCAGATCCAGGGGGGGGGCGAAGCACGACCGTCCCCTTAAGCCCCTTGTTGACAGCGCAACAAAAAAGAGAGAAAAGGGAAATGGGAAGGAGAAGAGGGAAAAAAGAAAAATAATTTTTAAGAAGAGAAATTATCGCTTAAAAGCAATGGTCCCTATTATATTTTTCAAGTCAATATTAAAAAAACAAATGCTTGCGCTTCACGTTCGCATTTGTTGTTTATTTGCTTAAACATTGTGTTCTAGATTTACAAAAGGGCTTGAAATGTCTTCTTTTTTTAGATCGGAATATAAATAAAAAATCGTCGAGCGTATCAATAATATTGATTAAAGATCCTGCATGTTCATATAGCTTCAAAAAGTGCTCAGGATGTCCGGTTTTCAGGTCGGAAAAATAACGTCTCACTTTTATTGTTTGATCAGATACCCGTCCTGTTCATGGTTGCAAAAAGTGCTTAGAATGTCAATTTTTCAATTTGGATAATACAAAAAGATCGCGATTTTTGCGCATTATTTACTTATGCCACATGATATTTTGTTTGTAAGAACAAAGTTATTTAGAACTCCCCCCTCAAAAAACCAACAAAAATCACCTTTTAGCAGCCCGATCAGGAAAAATGACTTACAATAAGTTTTAAGAATGTCCAGTTTTCATGTCGGAAAATGACAAATATTCAGATATAGTAAAAAATTCAGTCTAACTCCCTTAGTTATCATTATTATTATTCATTAATTTGGTGCCATCTGTGCCTGGGAGGCGAAAAAGCGAACTGAATCAAAATGACCCACAGGTTCTTCTCCTCCCCGTACGATTGAGGGAGTGAAGGTCACTACACCGGGGTTTCCCCACTCTTATATTAATAGTGCAGTGTATTCTTAACGTGCAAAGGTGATGACTCTCCCCTACACACGCGGTCTCCATTTAACGTCCCATCCGAGGGACGGAGTGCTTTCCACTGTAACATAGACTGCATCTTAACAGGGGGAGACGTTTCCACACAACGCCGGCTTCAGTCATCCGCCGGGTGTACCGTGGACTCGAACCTATGACTTTTGGTTCTTTTCCTATTTTTCATTCACTTAAAATTTTAAATAATTATGTACAAATACCAAATGGGACTTTTTTAAAATGAATTGATGTTCTAAATGACTTTTACCCAGCTAGGGCCCTGGGAACGATTTTTTGGGTGGGGGTGCTGAAAAAAGGGTTTCAACACAAAATGTTTGTCTTTTTACATACATTTCTCAAATTTTTACACAGCTACACTGTACCAGAATTCAAGGGGGTGCTGCCTATGGAAAATAAGCACCCCCGCTTCCCAGAGCCATGCTTTTACCATCGTTTTTATTGAACTGTATTGTATTGAATTGTAATATTCATGAATATCCTAATAGAAATGCTACAAACTTTCACTCTCCTAAAATAAGAACTTGCCTTTTGCATAAATCTATTTTCTTTCGTGGCCCAGTACTTTGGAATTATTTACCGGTTAGTTTGAAAACATCTTGTTCATTAATATTTTCAAACGTAACTTTAGAAATTCCTTAAATGATAATAAAACCTGTTTGTAAATATTGATTATAGGTCGGCCGTGTAAGAAGGATTTTTTTCCTTTTTGGCTGCTTCCATCGATCTGAATGTTTTTTTTGTTGTTGTTGTAAACTTATATGTCTTTGATATTATGTATTCTTTGTTCCTCATGTATCTATCATGTGCATTAATTTTATGCAGAGAAAAAAATCATGAGTTGAAAATTGAAATTCGCTGTACCGAATGAGCAAATCGCTCTCGAATGAATACCCCCCTCAAAAAACCATAAAAATAAGCTTTTACATGTTTTAGGTCGATCGGGGAAAAAGTGGATGGAAATATTTTCCCGCCCCACCCCTACTGGCGAAAGCTGGATTCGCCCCTTAAATTTTTGTAGTAAGACCGTTAGTATTGAATATGTTCCCATCAGGTTTGTTAAAAGACATGGTCCAGTGCTAATCAAACAATCAAAATTAAAATACAAAATAAAATTTACTAAAGCTTTCTAATTATTTTACTCAACTATAATTTCCACTAAAGCTCTACAGTTACTATTTATCATCTAAAACAGGGGTGGATCCGGGTATTTCTATGGGATGGAGACAAAATTTTATATGAATTTTGGGGTTGATTATATTGTACTGGAAATAATAATAATAATAAACAGTTCTTGTATAGCGCATATCACGATTATGAATAATGTCTCTATGCGCTTCCAAAGGACTTGGATATTATTACCCCAGCTGTAGCTTGGCAGCCGTAATTACTAAGATTACAGCGCACACGCATTTCAAGGAATAAATTCCTGCCAGGTACCCATTCACCTCACCTGGGTTGAGTGCAGCACAATGTGGATAAATTTCTTGCCGAAGGAAATTACGCCATGGCTGGGATTCGAACCCACAACCCTCTGTTTCAAAGTCCGGAGACTAATCCACTGGGCCACAACGCTCCACAATGAGGCATTTCAAACACTGTTGAATTCATGAGCAAGATACCTGTATCACTAAACAAATAATGCGAGCGCTAAGCGCAGGCTGATTTTTTTTCTTTTTGATCTACTGATCTGAAAAGGGACATTTCACGCACCATTTGAATTCAAGAACATAACTAATATAATACTAAATAAATATCGAGTGTGATACACGAGCCGAAATCTTTTGATCAAATTACCTGCAACAATTCATTTTAAGCAGCGTTTTGATTGATGAACAGGATATGAACTTCATTGAACCAATAATGCGAGCGCGAAGCGCAAGCTGAAAACTATGATCTATATACTGATCTGAAAAAGGAAATTTCCAGCTGATTTGATATCATGAACAGGACCACTGAACCAATAATGTGAATGCGAAGCACAAGTTAAAAGATTGATTTACTGATCTGAAAAAAGGACACTTCAAGCACATTTAATATCACAAACATGATTACTTTATCACTGAACCAATAAACGCGAAACGCGCGCTATTTTTTGGCCATAGTCCTATATTGATCTGCATTGGTAAACTTACATTTTAACAGCATTGAAATATTACTAAACAAGTAATGTTGGCGCGAAGCGTGAGTTGATCATATCCCTGATGAAAAAGAGCACCGTTTGAATTCATGAACTGGATACTTTTAATCACGTCATGCAAGCGTGAAATGCAAGTTTTGTTGATGTGCTGACTTGAAAGTGGCACACTTTGTAATCGTTAAAAAAAGAAACTTGGGTCATATCTCATGAAAACAATGCAAGCGCGAAGTCCGAGCTGAAATGTTTTGTACATATAAAATCACACTGCGATTTTCACTCCAAATTTTCTCGGATAATTGCACTTTGGACGGTCACTTCAAGTACTTTCAAACTGTATAGTGGCGTAATGAGCCAAAAGTTTTGAGGGGGCCAGATTTTATTTCAGGATTTTTTTTGACCTTTTAAATACAAAAACCTGATTTTGTGATATATTTTGACATAGTATTAAAAAAATTACATAATTGTTACCCTTTACCCTTTCCCTTTCTTTCTTTTCCTCGGTCGTGAAACTTTTTTTTTTTTGGGGGGGGGGGGGGTGGGCTATATAGGAATGCCCCCCACATGCCCCCATCTGTACGCCGGACTATACAGAAGCGCATAATGCATTTATTGTATTCCTTATACACATTGAATGATGAGTCACCATTCTCAATGGGAATACGGCATTCGTTTGATAGTAGCAGTCTGTAAGTTACTTTTCTGGGATGTCTACTTGGATAAGACCAATAGTCCAATACCATAATGTAATTTTGTCTTGAATCGGCAATTCAAAATTTCAAAAGATCATAATCATATGGCAAGATTAATTTAAGCTTCTGTGTGTTTGCATTATTTTCATCACTGCATTTCCCTCCCTATATGAAATAAAGGAAAGACAAATTAGAAAGAAAGGATAAAAGATAGAAAGAAAGTGAAAAAGAATTACGATTAATCGTCCTGTGATTCGGAGCTGACGAATATGCAAATATGTCGTTTGTCAAGAAATAACACGGACGAAACTGCTGCTGTTCAATGATTCGTCGATTTTCGACAAAAAATACTTTGTATGAAGTGCTTTTGAAAATAGATATTACTCTACGTTCCAAAAAAAAGCGTCTGCGGATTATAAGTGCTAGTGCGCGTGCGCATGTGATGCAAGCCAAATTAATTGCAAGCTCGATATAAGTTATAACTTTGTCTTGACAAAACCGGTAGAGATGGAGGATATGGTTTGCAATTATCGAAAGTGCAGGCAAAGTCTCAATTCAAATGCATGGGTGACATCTTGCTCTCGTATCCTTTTGAGAAAAATAATATTTGTTAAACCATTGTTCCCATTTCAATTTTATAAATTGAACGGCAATTGCGATCTCACGTCTTGGTACCCGGTACCGGTACGTCCCGCAAACCGCGCCGCGATGCGGCGGCTAAGCTCCGGCAGCTTCGTGGGCATTGACCGGTTGGACTGTGGGATCACGAGCTGTGGCGTTCGATGTTTGTTTTGTAACGTTAAAAAGTAGGCCTAGGCCCTAGACCCTAACGTTAGTCTACTTTGTAGTAGATTGGGGGGTCGGGTGTCTGGACACTTTATATTTTTGAAGCCTTCTTCTTTAATTAAATTTGGATAACACTAAAAATATTGTAGTCATCTAGGCCTATTTTGTTCTCTCTAAGTCTAAGTCTAACAACAACGTTAGGCTCCCTTTAATTATAAAACATTTCCTAAATAAAATCTAAGGTAAACTACCTAACAGATTGATGAAAGTTGAAACTTTGCTTGTAAATTTTTCCAAATGACTTTATAAAATTGATCATCCAGACACACAACCTCTCCGGACACACAACAAATGGGTATACCGCTGGACTCTGTCTTGTTTTAAGTTAGAATTAACAAACATTAGGCCAAGGCTTACCTCCTCCAGACCATACGTAGTCGTAGACTAGGTAGGACCAACAAGAATGAAACGGCATTTCTACTAAAAAGCATTACCTTAATATATTCTTTATTAGCATTATTGTCAAAAGCATTGCTCAAAACTTACCATAAAATTTCCTAAATAGTGAAAAATAAGGCTTAAAAGTTAAATGCTCCATAAAATATAGACTGAAGACAGAAGTACCAAAAATATCTAGGACTAGGCTACTCTACTCACTAGAATCTAGTCACTAGGCCCTCAGACTATGGTCAAGGTCAGGATATGGATTTTCCACTTTGAACCAAGGCCAGGGCAGGGGTTAAATCAAGCTGAGTGAAATTGAAATCTGTCTGTTTTTGGAGGAGTTTCTATTAATAAAAAAATAAAAAAACTTGTTTACTAATTCCTAAAGCAAGACGAAGATTCTCTAGACCTAGGCAGGGTAGGCTAGGTCTCGTGCTAGTCAGCAATCCAGCAGAAAAACCAACAAAACAGAGACTGAAGCTTAATTTGGTCTAGGCTTGAAAGTACTTTGGCCTAATCATTAGACCTATTAGACATTGAAACTTCAAACGTTAAAGTTTACTTCATCACAAGCAACAATGCCAGCTTAAACTTCTATCACCAGTATTCTGCTTCTAACATTAGATGTATAGCCTAATTCATTGTGCCTAGCTAGGCCCTAGCACATAGCAGTAGCAGCTCATCAATCTTGTGTCTTTGTGACAGACCCACTAACTTGTTAGATTCTTAGAAGGTTATTTAGGTGTGGAAACCACTACAAGAGTCAAGACAAACAATAGTTGACAGTAAAATTTTGAAGTATTTTGAAGTAGACGGCTAAACAAAAGTGGAAATTTTTATGAGGAATCTGCTTATCAAAGTTTCTATTTGGCACCAAATTAATCCCTTTGCAGCTTAGTAAACATTGAAAATTGATCTCCAAATCAGAAGCTGTCTCTAAACTTTTGTACCAAATTTTTAAAGATCTACAAAAGTCTGATATTAAGGTAAACTCCCACATGGAAGACAGCATATGTTTTGTGGTTGCCAGATATGACGTATAGCGCAGAAGTTCTACAAGGGAAATTTGTTATACAAAAAAAAAAATTTGGGATAGATTTTGACATTCTAGACAGATATCACTTTTTACCCTTTTCCTTTTTGGTTTTTCTCCCCTCCTTTTTTTATTTGCCAAGAAACCCCAAGCGCCCCATCTGTATGTCAGTATTGAGAGGAGAAGAACAAGATAAAGCGCATAGAGACATTATTTATAACGTGATATGCGCTATACAAGAACTGTATATTATTATTATTGTTATTAAAGAATAATTATAAGTAGAAGATGGAGGAGGAGTTGGTGGTGCAGGAGGTCTTTTTTATGTTAGATCTAAAGTTAGATTGGAACTCCACCCATTAAATAAACTATTAAGTTGGCTATCAAGAGAAGTAAGAAGTTGACAAATATCTATGATCTATGACTGTTTAAAGTGAGATCTAAAATCAAAAACTTACAATCCAAAACTTGAGATCCAAAGCTTTCAAGAGCTTCTGTCTCATACTGATACAGGAGATAATTTGGGATATTATAATGAAGGTACCATGCAGAGATATTGATTGAATGCAGTATGTATCAAGATACATTTTGTATCTTTATTCTGAAAGCCTGAAATTTCTTTGACAAAATCGATCAGATATTTTTTGTGATGAGCATGGATCAAAAGAATTTAATAAGAAAGCTCTTTGTCCTGCATGTAAGTATATCTTCTCCATACCCTGCTCCTTACTACAAGTTTTGGGTCTCTATTCAGTGTGCAATGCACAGTATTTGAGCTCAGTGGTCGACGGAAATGATTGTATTTTCCATTGTGATTTTGAAGTTTAAAATGTGTGAACAATTAATAAATTTGATAGATGTTCATATAGCAGATATGATACTATTGTGAAGATATTACCTCAATTTGCAGTCTTTGTGAATTTGGTTGGGCCTTTGTTTTTGCTGGATGGGCTTAAGAAACATGAATGTTTTCTTTTTCAAAACTCTTTTCAATGACTAAGATTTTTTTTTCAGGCGATAACAACCTACCTGGAAAGTTTGATGTTATACGGATTGATCTATCCCCATCAGAGCAGTATAAATCTATGGTGTTAGCTGGTCAACGACCTGAAATCATATTAGAAGTTTGCTCAAGGGCACTTGCATTTTGGACCTACCAGGTACTTTCTCTCTCTTTACGGTTTTCATTGTGTGCATTTACAAATATTTTTTTTTACAATTGGAGACACATTCGTTTTGACTATGTTTTATATAAGTTAACGTCTCTGTCCTGATACTGAAATGAACTGTAAATGCAAATGAATTAGCAAAGTTCAGTACATGGCAGTTGCGTTTTAACGATCATGTTAAATGATGCGACCTGAACTATTGGATTTACAGAAGGTAAAAATGTAGACGAGACAAACATCCGTTTTGGTGAGCCTACATGTATATGTCGCTGAAAAAAATCAACCAAAGTGAATTGTTCATTTAACTGCTTTAGCTCAGTTTGGTTCATTTCAATACATGGTAGTTGCTTAAAATGAATCTCATTGAACTGAAAAATTTGATAAATTGAAGATATAAATTATGTAAAAATGAGGCAAACCTCAAAAGTTCCAGTCATGTCTCTCCCATAAGAATCCTGCAAGTAGCTTTTCTCTACAAATTGTTGCATGTAATCAGAGACAAAATAGTGGGGAATGCAGAAAAGCCATGCATGATATAGCGTCTTTCATCATTGCTCAACAGCATGATAAAGACTTTGTACAAATTGTCTTAAAACAAAGTTTAATAACTATATTGTACTTTGTATGCAGAAATGAGGTAAACACCTCCACATGAAGGGAATTGCTCAAATTAGAAAGTTAAGTTTGCATTTAATTGAATTGAACTGAAATATTAGATCTAGAGAAGATATGAATGTAGAAAGCAGAGAAAATATCTGTCTTTCAATACAACTAAGGAACTTGGCTGAATAAGCTTGAGCTTTTACTCAGAAAGTGCAATTAGGCTCAGTTCTGTACAACTACAATGCTTTGAAATTTTGTGGAACGAAGTGTGAAATGAAGTGAAATACTAGAATAGATCAACAGGAGATATGAATGTAGAAACAAGACAATCTCTTCATACATGTATCTAGTGTAGTTCACAAACAACTAAATAAACATGAATTTTGTATTGTACTAAGCAAGTTCAACTCGGCTAACATTTAACATAAAGAGTCTGAGGAGAGTGAGTACATCTACTGAAGATGTGAATGTGGAAATCAGGAAAACTCTTCAGATCAGAGCTATGTAATCTAATGAGAATGTTCAACTCTGCTTTTAATTTACACTGTAGTTTAACACACATGATAAGTGTAAAGTAAAGAGTCTTAGGAAAATGAGTATATCTACTGAAGATGTGAATGTAGAAAGCAGGTAAACTCTTCAGATCAGAGCTAGTTAATCCTCTGAGAATGCTCAACTACATGTATGCTTTTGATTTACACTTGAGTTCAGCACAAAGAAGATAAGTGTTAAGTATGGAGTCTGAGAAAGTGACCATATCTACTGAAGATGTGAATGTATTAAGCAGGTAAACTCAATTCAATTTTATTCACATCTCTTTAAAAACATCAAAAGATCAAGTTTACAAATCAATACAAAATACAACATACATTATACATAACATTATAAAAGAAATGGTAAAGGTGAAGGGAGGAGGATGTGGGGGATAAACAAAAGGCCATTGGCCTGTCAAGGTAAATCCCCGAATTTATCCCACTTCAAAAAATAATACAAAATAACAGCAATACAAACACAAAGCTAACAACATAAAAGAGCAATCAAATTTATATTTTCTCCTAAAAGAATGAGTAGTTTGACTTTCTTTGAGGTCATCTGGCAAGAGATTCCAAGACTGTGGGCCTTTAAAACTGACAGTTGTTCTTGAAAATTTATAATGGTAAAAAGGTACATACATTTTATTGGCATTTCTTGTGCAATATTTATTTATGTTGATGTTATATTGAAAGTATTCATTAAAATATTTTGGGAGCAATTGTTTCGAGTAAGAAAACATAAAAGATGCTAGTTGTAATTTATTTATATCATAAATATTCAGTATTTTCGATTTCTTAAATAAAGGTTGAGTATGTGCTAAATAATTGGCATTAGTAATAACCCGTATTGCACGTTTCTGTAATAAAAATAATTTCTGTAATGAATTAGATGAGAATTCTCAATGGTAAAATATGTTTCAAACTATTAAAAATTCCTATGGATCTTGATATCTTTAAAGCAATGTGATTTACATGTTCCTTCCAATTCAGGTTTTCGACTATGATTACGCCAAGAAATTTAGTACTAGTTTCTCTCTTTATTAATACATCATTAAGTTTTATATTTATTTAACTATCTTGTATTCTGCAATTCCTACTTTTAAAGAATATATAACATGTTTTATTTTGATTAATATAAAGTTTTTTGACAGTAAACCAAGTTTGTATCTTTTCCAATTCTAAATTAAATAAATTGTTCAATGCCACCGGATCATTACCTGATAAAAATAAACTGGAATCATCAGCAAACAAAATTATTGATAAAATATTACTAACATATTGCAGATCGTTGATATAAAGTAGAAATAAAAGTGGCCCGAGATTTGAGCCTTGCGGTACGCCTACCGTAACAAACATTTCATATTCAGAATTGCAATTATCAATAGTCACATACTGTTTCCTGTTAGGCAGATAGCTTTCAAACCATTTTAATGCACTTCCCCTTATTCCATAATATTTCAGTTTGTTGAGTAAAATTGACTGGTCAATACAGTTTAATAGAATTATGTCATCTACTGAGAATGTTCAATTCTGCTTTTCATATACACTGTAGTTTAGTAAACAATATATTTGTGTAAGGTATATAGTCTGAGGAGAGTGAGTTCATCTACTGAAGATGTGAATGTAGAAAGCAGGTAAACTCTTCAGATCAGGGGTGGTATTCTGAAAATTGTCTTAACTTTTCTTGTAAGTCAGCAAGATAACAGCGCGCTAAAATTCTCTTAAATTAGTATTCTGAAAATTGTCTTATCTCTGTAAGGGCGTCCCCTATTTTATCTCTGACACGCCCAATATTCTGTCATCAACCAATTATCAAGCTTGTTATATGCTTAGGTCAACCAATAGAAGCGTCTCTTCTGAAAAATAATGAAGCGCATTGTTGTTATGAGGCGTAAGTTCCTTGCGCCTCCGACGCTTATGCTTGTGCGCTTCTGTGCTAAAAATACACGTGGCTCTTTTCAAAGATTATTTTCTCTCGAAAGATTCATCGTCTCGAACACCAATTTTTAATTTCTGAAAAGTCTACCAATCCGTCGTTATAATGTCTTTGGAATGTCTCCTTTTGTAAAATATGATGTTCTTGCGGGATGCAGCAAGAAATAATTTTTGCGGACGGTCAAATATCGCATGCAACAATAAGTTACAATAGCCCCCCACCTCTTGTAAATTTCATTGTATTTTCCAAGGAAGTTAAGAGAACGCAAAGATAAGAGAATTTTCAGAATACCTTGTAACTCGAGATTTTATCTTGCGCACAGACATAATGTGCGCCGATTATATATTTACGCATCATTATATCTCTGACATCATACGCGCTCAGTGAAAGTTACAAGAAAAGTTAAGACAATTTTCGGAATACAGATTTTATTGTAACTCTTAAGATACAAGAATATTTCTCTTAAGACAATTTTCAGAATACGGCCCCAGAGCTATGCACTCCTCTGAGAATGCTCAACTCTGCTTTTGATTTACACTGTAGTTTAACACACAAGATAAGTGTAAAGTAAAGAGTCTTAGGAAAATGAGTATATCTACTGAAGATGTGAATGTAGAAAGCAGGTAAACTCTTCAGATCAGAGCTATTTAATCCTCTGAGAATGCTCAACTACATTGTATGCTTTTGATTTACACTTGAGTTCAGCACAAAGAAGATAAGTGTTAAGTATGGAGTCTGAGAAAAGTTACCTACTGAAGATATGAATGTATTAAGCAGGTAAACTCTTCAGTTGAATAGAATTATGTCATCTACTGAGAATGTTCAACTCTGCTTTTCATATACACTGTAGTTTAGTACACAATAGATTTGTGTAAGGTATAGAGTCTGAGGAGAGTGAGTACATCGACTGAAGATGTGAATGTAGAAAGCAGGAAAACTCTTCAGATCAGAGCTATGTAATCTAATGAGAATGTTCAACTCTGCTTTTGATTTACACTGTAGTTTAACACACAAGATAAGTGTAAAGTAAAGAGTCTTAGGAAAATGAGTACATCTACTGAAGATGTGAATGTAGAAAGCAGGAAAACTCTTCAGATCAGAGCTATGTAATCTACTGAGAATGTTCAACTCTGCTTTTGATTTACACTGTAGTTTAACACACAAGATAAGTGTAAAGTAAAGAGTCTTAGGAAAATGAGTATATCTACTGAAGATGTGAATGTAGAAAGCAGGTAAACTCTCCAGATCAGAGCTATTTAATCTACTGAGAATGTTCAAATCTGCTTTTCATTTACACTGTAGTTTAACACACAAGATAAGTGTAAAGTAAAGAGTCTTTAGGGAAATGAGTATATCTACTGAAGATGTGAATGTAGAAAGCAGGTAAACTTTTCAGATCAGAGCTATGTAATCTTATCTACTGAGAAAGTTCTAATTTGCTTTTCATTTACATTGTATGTCAGCACACAAAATATATGTTTGAAATGAAGTGGAGTAAAGTGAAACACCATATCTGCTAAAGATTTGAATAAACGAATGAGGAAAACTCTTTATTTTCAGTTCATTATACAGTCTGATCTTATTCATCCAGCCTACATAACATGTAGGCTATATTCCATTGAAGAATGAAAATGTAATGAAATGATATGGTTGCATTTTCAGATAGAGCAGGAGCGAACATATCAGGATTATGTGTCCAAGAAAGCAAAGGAGAGGAATACACAGATGGAACAATACTGTGAACAACTTCTCAACAGGACACAAACGGAAGTCTCTAGTATCCTTTAAATATTGAAATTAGTAGTCCCAGGGGCACATTTTTCAGAGAAAATTTTTGACAAGCAAAAAAAAAGAAAAAAAGGGTTTTTAACCTAAAATTAAGGATATTTCGTAACAAAAAAAAAATTTTTTTCACTTTCAAAAGAGGGGGCACACCTCTGGTTTAATTGCATTTTTACATTACAAATTTAAATTTCTGCTTCTCAAAGGGGGGGGGGGGGGCATGGGCCGGCTATGCCCCTCCCCCCTGGATCCGCCAGTTAGTAGTCCAAAGTTTTAATTCACCTCGCACCTGTCGAAAGTACCATTACCCCTCCTTTCACTTTGCATGATTCGGCATGCGAATACATATACCGTAGTTCCAATAAAACCAAGAAGAAAAGAATACATAAATAGAAACAAGATGAAACACAACATGAATGATTTCATAACACTATGATTTTTATCATAACAATAAAATGATAGAAATATGTTGTTTTATCATATAATTTCTAAGGTCAATACGTCATAAGTTGACCTAAAATAATTATTTTCTTTGGATTTGTTTAAATTTTGAAAAATATTTTACAACAATGCTTTGTCAAATTTCCGATTACCATGGTAATATGTATAGTTGTGATATAGCAGTAAAACATGACAGAATTGAATAAGTTTTGAATTTTTCATCCTCAAATTAGATTAATTTTACCTGTGGATTACGAAAATCAAATATAAGTATTGTTTAATAGTAAGCAAGGCTTTGTTAAAATTAAGACGCTCCAAATAAATTGCATTGTCGTCAATGTATCAAAGTTTTTTTCCTTGATTAATTACTTGTCAGGTTTGAAATCTCAAATTTCAGGTAAGCTTATTACATCACTTTCACATTTATGATATAAAGTTATGATTTATTAACCTAAACCAAGTTAAATTCAGTCCCTGTAAAATACATTTTTTATTTGCATCCTGTGCTTTGCAAGTGAACAAAGAAGGACACTTTGAATTTGAATTTTCTTTTCATCATCACAAAATGAATTGCTTCTTTTGAAGTTTATGATTTGTCATTTATCATTATTTTTTTTATATTATTGTTATCATTATTTATCTATTCATTTACTATATTTTGGAAGAGGGGGTGGGTTAGAATATTAAAACAAACAAAAATGAACTTATGATGACAGTCAAATTGACAAACGCTTCCAGGGGTGTAAAATAGAAGGGAAATTAAGGTGGAAAAAAAGACCAGAAAATTTGATCTGATAAACAACCAAAGAAGCTTTCGTCTCAGAAATTAAAATGGGTGTGATTTCAGTGCTTGCCTATGGCATTTGATATTGCAGTAGGTGCAACTTTAAAAGGGGCCTTGATTTTCATATAAATGTCACTGAAGAAAATACAAGACATTATTATTAAAAACGTGTCAGTATCACATAAACTCTGAATAATGAATGTTTGATCAATTTTATTTAATTTTTCAGCACTGCGGAGAGAAGTTGAAGGAACCAAAAAGCGATACAATGATGTTTATGAGAAACTTGTTGAGAAAAACAGACAACATCAAAAGCTACAGGTGAGAACAAATGTCTATCCATAGTAGAAAAATATATCAGGCTTTGAGAAAGTATAGAGGGAATTATTCATCCAGGGTTGGTCTGGCAATTTGGCCTGAGGAAAATTTAGTAATATTGTCAGTCCAACAGAGCATGAATTATTCTCTGTACACTTTCCACGCCTGGTATATTTGTTTATATCTTATTTTTAATAAGTTAGATTGATGGATAAATCTGTCTATTGATTTATCAACAATTGGAGCCAAAATCTACATGCTGTGCTGCAGAGCATGGTTTAAGAATAACTATGTGATATGACTGACCATTTATCATTCAGTCAATGCCCTCAGCAGAATTTAATTAGTGTCTGCACCGTCTCATCAAGAGCCTGGTAGATATACACCTCAATTTCCGGTGCAGAGAAATTGCATGATCTGTGATGCCAAGTATGAAGTATTCCACCATTGATGTCACGGCATAGTGAATTTTCTTCTTAGGCGATTGGTTTCAATATCATAGAACTTTACAATATATTTGGTCGCATTATGCTATTCGATCAATCATTTAATCTATGTAGGATATAATTAAGTTTTAAATTATGGTGTTGCCATGAGAAATGTAATCTTTCCTCCAATTCAGAAATCTTTAATAACCTCACAGATTTTTTTGACAAACGTATTTGTAGATGGTAATTCATGTCCAATAAATGTCTGTAATGGCATGCACTAGGTGTGATTACTACCTGATGAAGAGAATTTGATTAAAAATCTGAATGATAACAGTTAATTTTTGCGATTACCACAAAACAAATCAGGAAGGTGATTATGGTTTCTAATCCCCGAATGATGAAATAAAAACCCCTCTGAATGTAATATATTGCTGGAATTTACCATACATTTATGTGTTTAAAAACACTGTAAACTGAGCAAAATACAGCTTCATATCTTGGTCTTCTCCTTATTTTCAAATGACAATATTCAGAGCAATGTTAACAGGTATTATATTATACGCACTGTATAATATATTTCATGTGTTTTTTTGTCACAGCTGATGTATGATTCTCTGAGGAGGTGAGTTTATTTCATGTAATATATATGGTTTAGTTTGTTTCATTGATGTAGATTACATGTCTAATATTTACTGTATATTTAAAACAGAACAAACTAACAGTCTTGTATAGAAGCTCCTCAACTCCTTATATTTGGTCAGGTTCCTTGCCCACAAGACAAAAGTGTTGTATTGTAAAATAGGCCTACTTAAATTCACTGATCCATACATCCATATTACAATAATTATATTACCAAGTAGCAAAAGAGCCTTTCCTCTCAACACATTTTATTTTCTCTATACGAATAAAATTATAGGCCGATTCATTCTCTGTTCTTTAATAGTTTCTCAAAATGCATATTTTTAAGACTAGCTTTTTATAACACACATTCAGTAGGAGACTTCACATATCGTTGGTCAGTTTGCTCCACCCTTTAATACAAGCCCATGTGTGAGCTGAGATGAACTATAATTGTAAAATAGATTACATATTTAAAGTTGACCTTTCTCCTCTTAACTGCATTTTGTTATATTTCATAATAGATTTCTAAATAATAAACTTGTTTATGTCTATGTTATTCACAAGCTACCTGTTAACTTTGACTATTAAGGATTTACAGATGTTGAAATATGATTCCTATCACTTCTGAAGTTTAAACCCTATTTCCATATTTTGGTGTCTATATTTTTTATGTTTAAGGTTATGAACTGAAAAGGTACTATTATCTATGCATGTGCAAATTCTTTTGCTTTTAAAAAACATCAAAATTACCTCATTTTAACTGATTTTTTAAGATCTCTCTCTACAATGTGAAATCTCAGTAATGCTAATAGTCTTTTCCATTTCTTTTGGAAGTGAATATATAGAAATTTAAATTCGAATATTTATATTTTTGTTTTACCGTTAGGAAATCAATAACTGTGACCAACATGGATTCCATAGAAGGGAATGGAGCCACAGGACCAGGAGGAGGTGGAGGAGACTTTGAGATGCCTATCTCATTTGTTGAAAGTAAGCATTTAACTTCTCCCCGTTTTCACAAATTACTGTTGCAAAATCAAACTTAAATCTGTTGACTCTGATTTACGATTCCTACAAAATCACCCGCAACAAAGTTTTGAGCATGTTCAATACTTTTCTGCGTACAAATTAGACTTGCTTTAATACAGTCCTGCAGATAAACGCGTGTGAGACACATGCAAGATACTGTCACCCACAAGTCACACGCAAGGCTTGCATGGAACTATGTGACATGGCCTTTATGTTTGGAATCATTGCATTCTAATTTTGGGTAGGCATATACAGACCTGCCAACCAGTACGTTTTAGCCGTATCTAGTACGTTTTTGCAACCAAAATACGGCAGTACGTTTTTTCTTTGAAAAATAGGGGTTTTTTTAAAAATAAATCGTTATTTATTGAGAAAAATAATCTCTATATATGTCTCTATTTCATAAAACGTACACAAATATGGTTATTAGATCAATGTAATTTCAGGCAACTTATTTTTTTTCAATCATTTTGTTAAAAGCAGGGTGAAGATATACACATTTTTGATTTTTTTTTTTTCATCTGCAAGAGCAGTGCGCATTTTAGCTTGCATGTAGCTTGAGCGGCGCGATGAGCGAGTGCGCCAAGCATTTTATTATGAAATACACTTTTTTTGAGAAAAATGCAGTTTTTTTTATCACAGAATACAGTTTTTCAATCCCAGAGGTTGGCAGGTCTGCATATTTATCTCACACGGTAAAAATACTGATTTGGGGGGATAAGAATACTGAAAATGCAAAATACAACTTGGCAGCTTTGCATATAGCCTCACTATCGGGTCCATCAGAGTGAACCCTATGTCTGAACACGGTGTGTATCGATATGTATCTCAAACAGCCACACACAGATACCTACTGTGTTCAGATTATGCCCCGCTTACCAGGACATCCCTCGGGTATCTGTGTGTGGATGTGATATTTTTCCAGTCATTTATGATGTTAACATTGTGATTGCGCTAATCACTTAAACATGCCCATGAAGGATGTGTGTAATAATCTGGGAAGTTTGTATATACCCATCTCATTTTCATTGATCTTTCTTTTGCCATTTTGTGACTGTGGATTCAGAAACGAATTGATGTGCGGGGCTATAGCCTCTCTGTGATTGAACCAATCTCTTAATTGTTGACATGTATTAGTAACGATTGTTGAAGCTAGCCTGTGTAAAAAATATTGTCCATTTTGATTGAGTGGAATTTGTGCAGTGCCCTTGTGAAATTTAATCAATTTCTTTTTTAAACAAATTTATTAATCAGGCATAAGAGCCAAACTTGTATACTGCCATCTACAGGATATGCATGGAGAGTTTGTCATGAATACATGGAGTATATTTGTAGAACAATCTTATCTTGTGTCGACACACAGTTGTATGCACATAGTCCTGAAACCTATGGTGCATTCTCTGATTTTACCTCAACGAATTTCAAGGTCAAAGACTAAGAATCCTCTCCCAATCAAACAAGCACAACTCTGAAACTTCGATCTATCAATATAATGAAAAAAAGAGAAAGTCAATTAATTTCAAATTTATGCCCTCAAATTCACAAAACAGTTGTATGCATAATACAAGGATTATGCAGATGAGAGTGACATTCCACATTCATTACACTGTAACTCTTGTAGATTTGACAGTAATTAAAGGTAAAGCAGTACTTTATTGAAAATTTTCATTGAGCAATTTGTTATACATCACATGAGGAAATAAGAGAATTGTTTCATACTCCATGAATGTTTATGATTGTCTCCTTCATTTGCATACTTGGTGTTATTATTCCATGCCTGATATAATGTGCATAACACTGGTGAGAAATTGAAAAAAAAATAATCTGAATATCCTGAGTTTGATTAAATTTTCTTTGTAGTATTCTTTCGTTTGCTTCTTGACCTTTATTAATTTTATCCATTAATTGTATGTTTTTTGTGAGTAGTTTAGTGTTCATGAACTCATTTGTGGAGTATTTTTATCAGCTGTAAAATAGGACCAAAAGCTAAAGAGAAAAAATTATGAAAATTATTAGAATATCACTCTCCCTGTTGCCCCCCCCCCCCCAAAAAAAAAAGGCTCGTTTGATATACAAGTGGTGTTGCTGAATAATTTGAATGAAGCTTAAAAACTCAAATTTTCATAATGTATTAATTGAGAAAAAGTTATAAACATTCCAAAGAGATGTATGACATAAATCTGTTTTTCTTTTTGTCATTAAGAGTTTTGATGCATTATATAACATACAAAACTCAATATTCTATTATCTCAATAGTTTTCAATCCATAAAATAGGGGCAGTGATTTTTTTTTCAATTACCAGTACATCAAAATAGAAAATTTGTTTTGGTACTTTATTTTTCATGTGAAAATCCATTTAATTCACCTTTGCAAAATGGAATATATTTTTTTAGCTGTGTAACAGTTTAAATGATGAAAAGGAATTTCCATTGTAGATCAATTTGAAACAGAATTACAGGTTTCCAGAAATGGAAATTAAAGGTCATTTTTTAAAACAGAACAACAATCAATAATATAAATTGGATCATTTGTGCATGTGTCCATATAGCTTCAATAGATCAACAATAGTGCATTCCAACAGTGGCCATTAGAAATAATCTGAATCTTGTCAATACTTGTTTTTTCTTTAGGTCACAAAAGATCATCAGCAGAAGAGAAGAGAATGAAATCAGCACCTGCTGAACGTAAGTAGTCTAATATCTCCTCTAATATCAATGCAGTTTATTTCTGGGTCATTACGTTTTTGTTAAAATGGCATTCTCCTTGACTCTTAATTTGATTTGTTCATGACTAATTTGATTTGTTAATGACTAATTTGGTCAAAGCTAGGACATACATATTTCTTGAATTCTAGAAAAGAGTTGTACAAGTATTTGTACTGGAAAAAACATCATGAAAATTATATAAATTTTTTTTTTCAGTTTGTTAAAAACAAAAAAATAAAGGTTTGAATTAATCAATTTGCAGTAATATAATAATAATGATAATATGAACCATTTATAGGAGCGCCTTGAGCACCTAACAAGGTGGATATGTGCGCAATATAAATATCCTATATTATTATTATTATTATCTAGCGCAGCTACATTAACATACTGTACTGCACTTAATATTGTATATATTATAAGCTGGTGTAATAATTATAACAATGCGCCTTGGAATAGATTATTTCGAGATAGACGGGAAAATAAAAAGGCCTATTTGTTATCATTGCCCCGGCTGTAGCCAAGCCACCATATAGACGCTCAAGCATTTGAGAAATTGCTTCCTACCGGGTACCCATTCACCTTGCTGAGAGAAAACACGCCATGGCTATGATTCGATCCCACGACCCTCAGATTAAAAGACGAGACTCGTAACCACTAGACCACTGATATGACTTTATCATGAGGATATTCCTCTTTTTGGTATGATGAGTTGAATAAATCTTTATTTTTTTAATCTTTCAGGTGAGTTTGTTTTGAATCCTACGAACACACCACTCCATGGTCAGTCAGATAATGATTCCATCTACAACCGATTCAACCTGGAGCTTGGAACGCCTAATGAAATCTCTCGAAGGTTGGGTCATCGTAAAATGTAGTCATAAAGGTCTTAAACTTTGCATATTTGTTTGTATATACAAGTTAAGGATTAAACTATAACCTCTTATTCATTAATTGTAAATGGCATTAGAGTTCTAAAGTTCAATTTTTTATCAATGTAATTCAAGTAGACCTTTGTCTAGAATGTGATCTTGGTATATTGATGTTTACATTGCTTGTTTTACAGTCTAATTTCACATGGTCAGATTTTCAACTACAGGGTGTATCAATAAAAGCAAACCAAACTCTTCACTAGAGCTGTTCATGAGAAAATTGTCTAATATCATGATGACACATGCAACACTTCAATATATGAAATATCGGCTGGTGAATGATAATTGAATTAGGTCTGTAGCACCATACATCATTGAACATTTGCTCTTTGAGTAGTGGGAAATAACATGTGGTCCTGCACTTTCACTTCACATTGAATCGGCAAATTTCAAGTATGTGCCAAATGAACGTACATAGGATCAACAATGCTTTTAAAATTAGTATTTTCATGCGTTCAAATTGAAATTCAGTTACTAAATATGTCCAAAGCAAGAGCTTATTGATTATAAACATAAGCTTAGGAGACAAAAAGTGATGAGATATGCAATGCTGTTATATTCATTGTCGAACTTATCAAATTTGTTGGGCAAGCAAGTGGAATTCTGCCTGATATTCTCAGAATGATGGTGCTAGTTATCCTGAAAATATCAAAATTCTATCCATACACTATTCAAGAAGATGTTCTCTTTGGAGGTATTTATTTTCATCTGATTTTTTCCTTGGTAATCGTTAATTTATATTTTTTCTCGGTAATCATTAATCTATATTTTTTTCTCAAGAAAAGACCTAAAAGTTGGCTTTCCTTTTTTTTCTGATACACTCTGTGCATCATCTGTAATTTGAGCCTGCAATGCTGACAAACTTATATCCACATGGCCAAACCTTGTACATTATCTGCAATGTGAGTTTGCAATGCCAACAAACTTTTATTCACATATGGCCAATTTTCTAATTGACTTGATGTATTGTGAACTACAGCATATGCAAATTCTAATCTAAATGGATAAAGCATATTGATAAGAAAAGTTCATACATGCTCTTATCTTCCAACAGTGTGTTTACATGGGTAGATATTGACAATTGATTTCCGCTATTTGAACATGGAGTTCCATAGACTTAAAAGAATTAAGATTAATAAATTGGATTGATATTAAAGGGCCCAGTTCATATAGTTGTATGAAGGCTATTTAAGTTAATGGAAGCAACTTAATCTAATCAGTGTGTCCACGCCGGCAATTCAAAGTTCATGAATCATTTAGAAGAGCCTGCATGAGGAAAAATTAATATGACCAGTGTGAGTTTTAAAATACCTGGGGGGTGTTTCACAAAGAGTCAAGTATGACTTAAATAATCATGTGCGTGTTAGCACTAAGCACAACTTCAAGTCGCACTTAACTCTTTGTGAAAGACCCCCCTGTATCAATATATTATTGCAAATGCTCATTGTAAAGGATTGCTCTTTTGATGCCTTCACATATGAATACGAGTATACACACAAGCGTCCGAAATAACATCTAATCCTCTCTGGCAGGTGTTTCATGAAGCTGTTCGTAAGAGCGACCAGTGTTCCTTTCTTATGGTAAATGATATTCACCATTAATATTCATTGGTGATTTAGCGCGTAAAAAGGTTCACTAGTCGTTCTTAAAGTTGCTCTTAACTTACGAACAGCTTTATGAAACCACCCCCTGGTTAAAGATGCCAGACGCAAGGCGAGCAAAATTTTCAAAGTTGCCAAATACATAGGAGAAAAAGGTAGCTCCAATTATTTCCTAGTTGATGGAAAATTGACAAGATACAATTTATATTTATGTTTAAAAGTCAATATTGATGGGCAAGTTTTAATTTTTGTTGGCAAATCATTCGAGATGACAGGGAAGCATCTCATAAAAAGACTTGTCAGGCGTTTTATTCCGACAGTTACCATAGTAACGATGCTTGTAAGCCAATCAAAATCAAGGAAACTTTTCAGATCTGACTTGTCAGACAAAAATGTTGATGAAACGCTCCCAAGGTCTTTCGTATCTAACAACAGTTCTAGAAAAATCTATTTTGGACATGTGTATTTTAATCCCATGTGTACTTTAATGTGTATTGATATGTGTGCTTTAATATCAAATCTATGATGTAAAGATGTAAGCACTGTTAGAGCAACATGCAACAGAACTTTTAAAATTGAAATATCAAAAGTGACCATATCTGGCACTTTATGGCCAAAATTACGGTCTCGTTTCATTTTTTTGAATTTCGAGCCCTTGCATCTTAATCATTAGTAATCGTTGGGCATTGTTTTCCCAATCAGAACTGATTATTAAAATGCAATTATTCAAACACTGAAAACCCCAAAACTACAGTTAATTTGATATTTTTATGACTATTAACCAAAAATGGGGTGCCAATTCTGTCCAAAAATGTTCTCTTGTTCTCTCCAAATTGGTGTTTTTACGCACCCTTGGACATTACTTGATTTATGTTTTTGTGTACAAGAACAATTGCATATATGCTACAAACTGAATGTTAATTTTGCCCACATCCACTTATTTTCAAACAGTAAATGTTCTGTCAAATCCATTTCTGAAGTGTCCTCTCCAAAATGAATTGATGGAACATGTAATTAAAAGATTGAACCCTATAAAACAATTAGGTGAGCTTATGCCTTACAATTTGAAATAAATATATCACTTGTGCGCAATGTATACTAAAATTGAGGAAGAACCAAGCAATTTTTTAGTCAAATGAGACAGTTTGGTATACCCTGATTGTAAAACAACCTTTAAACCCATTTTTGTCTCACCTGCATAGCAAAGTGAGACTACAGGCGCCGCTTTTCCGACGGCGGCGTCAACACCAAATCTTAACCGAAGGTTAAGTTTTTGAAATGACAGCATAACTTAGAAAGTATATGGACCTAGTTCATAAAACTTGGCCATAAGGTTAATCAAGTATTACTAAACATCCTGCCCGAGTTTTAGGTCACATGACCCAAGGTCAAAGGTCATTTAGGGTCAATGAACTTAGACCATGTTGGGGGAATCAACATCAAAATCTTAACCCAAGGTAAGTTTTTGAAATGTCATCATAACTTAGAAAATATATTGACCTAGTTCATGAAACTTGGACATAAGGTTAATCAAGTATTACTGAACATCCTGCTTGAGTTTCACGTCACATGACCAAGGTCAAAGGTCATTAAGGGTCACTGAACTTTGGCCAAATTGGGGGTATCTGTTGAATTACCATCACAACTTTGAATGTTTATGGATCTGATTCATGAAACTTAGACATAATAGTTATCAAGTATCACTGAATATCCTGTGCAAGTTTCAGGTCACATGACCAAGATCAATGAACTTTGGCCATAATGGGGGCATCTGTTGAATTACCATCATAACTTCGAAAGTTTATGGATCTGATTCACGAAACTTGGACATAAGAGTAATCAAGTATCACTGGACATCCTGTGCGAGTTTTAGGTCACATGATCAAGGTTAAAGGTCATGTACGGTCAATGAACTTTGGCCAAGTTTGGGGTATTTGTTGAATTACCATCATAACTTTTAAAGTTTATTGGTCTAGTTCATAAAACTTGGACATATGAGTAATCAAGTGTGCAAATTTCAGGTCACATGACAAAAGTCAAAGGTCATTTAACTTTAACTTTTTAATTATTAGATTGCTGTCATAACTTTCAAAGTTTATAGACCAAATGTGGATATAGGGGTATGAAGTATCACTGACAAGTTTTAGGTCACATGATCAAGGTGTAGTATTGTATCATCATATGAATGGTGTTTTTTGTGAATAATTATGTTATAGAAGTTTTCAAAGTCAGCACTGCTGCTATATTGAATCGCGTGATGCAGGCGAGACCGCCAGAGGCATTCCACTTGTTATCTTTTAACCCTTTCTAGGCCCGAGGTATTTTGGGAGTTCATATGGCCGTCGACCGCGCAATCACGCCGGAAAAATTGTATAGTAATTTATTTCATGCGAATTGCTTTGAAGTGATTATGCTAATTTATTCGTAATTAGTATGCAAAATGATACTTTTTCCTCTAACTCCCAAATAAAGCTCCAAATGTTCAAATTTTTGGTATAGAAACTCTTTGTGGTGCGCTTAGCAAGTGAACATGAACAAAATTTCGATCTCAAATCATTTTCTTATGCATTATATTGTTTTTTGCAATTTCTTATGTATTTCTTTGTTTTTTGACCTTTTGTTTTTCATACTTTTCTCAATAAAATTTGTTTGGGACTCTTCATAAAAGCATAAAATAAATACATTTAGACTAGCAAAACTAACAAGATGAATGCCTCTGGCCGTCTCACCTGCATCACGCGATTCAATATAGCAGCAGTGCTGATTTTGAAAACTACTATAACTCGCACAAGATGTTCAGTGATACTTGGTTACTCTTATTTCTACGTTTTATGAACTAGACCCATACACTTATAGAGATATGATGGTAATTCAACAAATACCCCCAACGTGGCCAAAGTTCATTGACCTTACATGACCTTTGACCTTGATCATGTGACCTGAAACTCGTACAGGATGTTCAGTGATACTTGATTACTCTTATGTCCAAGTTTCAAGAGAAAGATCCATCAACTTTCCAAGTTATGATGGTAATTCAACAGATACCCCCATTAAGCCAAAGTTCATTGACCTTTGACCTTGGTCATGTGACCTAAAATGCGCAAAGGATGTTCAGTGATACTTGATTACTCTTATGTCCAAGTTTTATGAACTAGACCAACACACTTTCAAAGTTATGGCGGTAATTCAACAAATACCCCAATTTGACCAAAGTTCATTGACCCTAAATGACCTTTGACCTTGATCATGTGACCTGAAACTTGCACAGGATGTTCAGTAATACTTGATTACTATTATGTCCAAGTTTCATGAATCAGATCCATAAACTTTTAAAGTTATGATGGTAAATCTACAGATACCCCCAATTCGGCCAAAGTTCATTGACCCTAAATGACCATTGACCTTGGTCATGTGACGTGAAACTCATGCAGGATGTTCAGTGATACTTGATTAACCTTATGTATAAGTTTCATGAACTAGGTCCATATATTTTCTAAGTTATGATGACATTTCAAAAACTTAACCTTAGGTTAAGATTTTGATGTTGATTCCCCCAACATGGTCTAAGTTCATTGACCCTAAATGACCATTGACCTTGGTCATGTGACGTGAAACTCATGCAGGATGTTCAGTAATACTTGATTAACCTTATGGCCAAGTTTCATGAACTAGGTCCATATACATATTAAGTTATGCTGTCATTTCAAAAACTTAACCTCAGGTTAAGATTTGGTGTTGACGCCGTCGCCGTCGGAAAAGCGGCGCCTATAGTCTCACTCTGCTATGCAGGTGAGACAAAAATAATCATACATTTATGATTTTTGGTTTAAAACACAATGTGCATTGACTTTGTACACAAAATCACGTTTTTGAGCAATTTTTGGTCTGACATGCACTTACATAATGTTGCGTAATTTCAGAACCACGTACCTGGGCGACGCAAAATTGGTCTCAAAAGTTGTGCAAGACTTGAAAGTAAAAAGTCAGCAAGCCACGCGGTCAAAAAAATTTGCGTGGCAAAAATATTGCGCGAATCGTTGAGGGGGGCCTCCGAGCCCCCCCCCCCCCCCCCCCCCCCGGTCTAGATAGGGTTTAAAATGGTGGAGGAAAATCCCTTACATATTGTCTTTATTTAATTTTACAACTCACAACTTCAAATTTTGATACTCTTTCGGTTATTTTTTTATGCCAATTGTTTTAGCTGTTTACAGAGAATCTTCAATGTTGGTTTGGGGGAATGGTTGTTTACATATTTTACAGGACAGAAATTGTATTGTATGTTTTGATTGTCAAAGTTTTTACTATCTTGTATAAAGTTGCTAAAGGTTTATTATTTACATGATTTTCACTGTACATGAAATGATTAAATTATTATTAAAGAGCATTATCTTACCCAAACACATGTTGTAAATGTCACTTGTGAATGCCATTCAACTACATTTTCTTAATTCAACAGATTTCATTCATTCATGATTAATAATAACTATATTTTCCCAAGGTAGCCACTTCAGTTCCGAAAACTGTTCTCCCAGCGGGCACTGCTATTATTAATACCTTAACTTTAGCTGGGCTGCCTAGGTGCTCAAGCTTAGCATTCGAGGAATTTCTTGCTGAAGGAAAACATGACAAGGCTTGGAATCGAACCCACATCCCTCAGTTTGAAAGAAGCGAGTCATAACCACTAGACAGACCACAACACCCCCAATTTGATCGTATTAATTAATCTCATTGTTCTTAGTGAAAATTTCATCAACAATATTGACAGTTGGAGAGATGTAAATATATAATATCAATCCTTTTTAATTTTCATTAGACAATTGTTCAATATGTTGATTTTACATCATAAAGTATGCTTTTAAAGCTTTGACAATTCAAATGGAAGGACATATAAATTACCTGCACATCAACTTGAATGCCCAATACACAAAATTCACAATTAACCCCCTACTACATAAACAGAACATTGGATTTCGATGAACATTCATAGAGCTTCTTTCTAATAATATTCATTCTTTTCTAATAAATTGTTTGCCAAGCAAAGCTGAATAATTCCTCACCCTAGAGTTAAGGTTTTGTGTAGCATACATGGTCATATAAGCAGCACTAATAGTGCACCAAGGAAACATGAATTTTAACAAATTGTCATATTTCCTTCAGTATCTGTGTCACATACAAATTATACAACAAAGCTATAAAGTAATTTACATTGATTAATACAAGTCACAAACACAAAGAGTAATTAACATTGATTGCTTTCAAACAATTGTTAATACTGAATAGTAAATTTATGCATAATTTAATTTGGAGGATGACTTCCCAAATTACAATTAGAGCAAGAATGTAAAGTGATATATTGAACTGAACAAAAAAACTATAAAAAATAGATAATTCTTTGTCTTTGGTATAATGTATGTCCAAATGGATGGGATGTTTTAAAGAGGATGGATAGTTCTTACTTCCACGCATGTGGTCTAGCACATTTAGTGAAACTTAAATATACAATAAAAAGAATAAGTCCGAATTGCAAAGTATTTCTTTTCTATGTGGTACAAATACAAGCTCATCATATTTTGAAGAAAAAAAAGATTTTCCCAGGCTTTTATATTACATCACAAACTATACAGAAAATAATGGAAAACTATACACATTGTTTTTTCTAGGAACAATAAAAAGAAATTATGTCAGGGTTCCAAGCTTTTCAAGAAAACAAAACTCCCTGATTTTTCCCTGATGAAGTTTCAAAATTCCCTTATAATGATTTAAACCCATTCCAAGTTTTCTAAGTTGTTGCAGTGAATCACATGTATTTTCAGTATAAATAGGCAAGGGGTACTACTCCCTTTTGGTGTACATAATTATGTTTAAAGTTAGAGGCCTTAGTTGGGTCATGTGCTACAGCTACCAGTACTTGTACTGCAGTCAAAGAGGCCTCACTAAAAGACCACAAAAAAGTCATTCAATGGATGTTGTTTTGAGTCTGACTACCATGCTTTGGAATTTTTGGGCCGATCAAAATTCCCTGACTGGAAAAAAGTTAAATAATTTTCCATGATGGGCTGGGAACCCTGTACCTTTCAAACTTTCTTTTGAGAGGTCCCGTAACTATACAAGCCACATTATTTTCATAACCAAAACAGATGTAGCCAAGTATCCTTCAATAGAATTTTACTGTCTCTTACATCCATGGCAGTATCAAGAAGTAAAAAATAATGTACTGGTGGTGGCAGACTTCACAAAATCAATTTATACTGTAGTCTGAACAAGAAATCAGAACCAAAGTCACATAATTCTGAGCTTGAAAGTGTATATAACATTTGTACATGTTTTGAACTATTCACTGAGATGTCATTGATACTGTTCTAAAACACAGTTATTTCGCTGCTTGTTGGTAAAGCTTCTTTAGTTCTGCGTCTTCGGTCGCTTCTGAATGTTGAACAAGGTTTTCATCACCTCGGGTTACACCCCAAGCATCCGGTTTAGACATTGAAGCACAATCTGGTCGACCGCTAGAGGGTTTAAGGTTCTCCCAATAATCACGCCGAGCCCTAAAGTCACAAAAAGATTAATGACAAGAAAAAGGGTGAATTGAAATATTCTAAGAGGAAAAGAAATATACATGACAACTGAAATGTAGGAACGAAAGACAGATTGAAAACAATAAAGAATAAGGAAACAGAGAAAAAGATGAGCTAGCTAACCCTACCAATTAAATGAGCTTTTACCCCAACTCTCAAGGAAAAAAAAAAGGAAATTTATCTCTTGACCTTGAATCACAATGCCCTTGGCATTTATCATGATGGCTACATAAAAGCATGTTTTTACAAAACAAGTGGAACGCCTCTGGCAGTCTCGCCTGCATTACGCAATCTAATATAGCAGCAGTGCTAACTTTGAAAACTACTATAAAATAATCATTCACAAAAACATCATTCATATAATGACATAATACCACGTTCATTGACCATAAATGACATTTGAACGGAGACTTAAGACTGTCAACTTCACCCATGTCCACATTTCATTCACTCTATCCATAAACTTTCAAAGTTATGATGGCACTTCAACAATTACCCCAACATGGCCTAAGTTTATTGACCTTAACTGACCTTTGACTTGGTTTTGTGACCTGAAACTCACAGGGGATGTTCAGTGATGCTTGATTACTCTTATATCCCAAGTTTTATGAACTAGATCCATAAACTTTCAGAGCTAGGATGGTAATTTAACATATACCCCCAACACGGCCAAAGTTCATTGACCTTAAATGACCATTGACCATGGTCATGTGACCTGAAACTCGCACAGGATATTCAGTGGTACTTGATTAACCTAATGTCCAAGTTTCATGAACTAAATCCATAAATTTTCAAAGTTATGATGGTAATTCAACAAATACCCCCAACTTGGCCAAAGTTCATTGACCCTAAATGACCTTTGACCTTGGTCATGTGACCTGAAACTCGAGCAGGATGTTCACTAATACTTGATTAACCTTATGTCCAAGTTTCATGGACTAGATCCATAAATTTTCAAAGTTATGATAGTAATTCAACAAATACCCCCAACTTGACCAAAGTTCATTGACCCTAAATGACCTTTGACCTTGGTCACGTGACCTGAAACTCGAGCAGGATGTTCACTAATACTTGATTAACCTTATGCCCAAGTTTCATGAACTAGGTCCATATACTTTTTAAGTTATGATGTCATTTCAAAAACTTAACCTTCGGTTAAGATTTTGAAAATAATTTTCCCAACATGGTCTAAGTTCATTGACCCTAAATGACCTTTGACCTTGGTCATGTGACCTGAAACTCAGGCAGGATGTTCAGTAATACTTGATTAACCTTATGTCCAAGTTTCATGAACTAGGTCCATATACTTTCTAAGTTATGATGTCATTTCAAAAACTTAACCTTAGGTTAAGATTTGATGTTGACGCCTTGACAAAAACATTTCATATTTGTGCTAGATACTTGACCAAACATTTCAGATTACAATGTTTTCTTTAGTGATGACATATCATAATAGAAAATGTAATATAGATCATAGATTTGACATTTGTATAATTCTATGTAACAATGTTTGAAAATATAGTAAACAATAGAATACATTTGGCACGAATATGACTTTTTTTCTTCAAAAGAAAATTCCACCTGAAATACACATGAATCCCTACAGCGTCCCAATCATGTGAAAGAGCTTAATACACTCTTTCATTTGATACCAAATCCGTCATGTTAGTATTTATATTTTTGAAGATATATATGTAGTAAATTTTACGATGTTTGGCAAAAGAACAAATTTCACTGAATTTAATGTGTGTATGTAAACTTTTGGCCTCAACTGTACATATAAATAGCATTATAGGCTAATCTATTCATAGGGTATATTTTAAGATGAGAATGGAATTGAACGGAGCAATGCTAGAGTTCCAAAACTGACCTTAGTACTCTTTTACCAATTTTACTGCAACTATGGAAAGCCAGCAACATCAACATCTATTATGCATGCTCATTCAAAATATTTTCTAACTATGATGTATATTCATACATTTATTGTTCTCTTGATAATTCAGCCTGCTTCTCTTTGTTTACAGGACATTGAGCAAATTTCCTGTAGAAAATATGACATTGATGGATTTCCAAAGAGTTGAGATTGATTGGGTTAATCGTATTTTTTTGTAAGACAGGACCCAGATGACCAAGAAAAACAAGGTAACTTACCTAGCCCTAACCCACGGCTTTGTGTGTTGACGAAGACCATCACCCCAGAGGGCGTGCTTTTCAGTTCCTTCAGGGTAGAATCCTCTCTCCTTGTTCAATTCTTCACAGACAGCTCTGATGTGGTAAGGCTCAAATCCACAGCAACCACCGATGTAACGGATACCCAGGTTGTAGGCTTCACGGGCATAACGATGGCACTCCCAACGTGTCAGGATACGGGGCTCCAAACCTAAGGAGGTAAGAAAAACCATATTTGTATTCAATAGCTATTCACCTATGAAAGCAAGATAGATCCTTGTCATTTGATTGGTTGTTTGATATCACTCGGCTCATTTTACAATGACATCAACCGTGCAATTTTGGATTCATACGATTTTGTCCAATGCATGCGCCCACAGAGATTGCAGGCACCACAAGGAAAACCACTCATTTGCAGTGCATGTTTTATGCACGTGAAATTCAACAGACCAACTTGCACTGCATGAGCATATTTTGCATCAAAACTAACTATTTTCATATGAAAAAGAATGAATGTTTAGGTATCATATAAACCAAGTAGTGAATGTTATTTTCATTTGTGCAATGGACAGAATACTTCATTCGGTGAAAGATGAAATTAATGATCCATTCAACTCGGCTACACCTCGTTGAATGGATAATTTCATCTTTCACCACATGAAGTATTCTGTACATTGCACTCATAAACATTTATTATTTGTATACTATAATACCTCATTTCAGAATTCACACAAGTGGATATTCACGAATTCTAGAGTCAATGAAGTAGTGCTGTTATCGGTAACAGGAAATAATTTTCCCGGCATCGCATTGCAATTTGCTCCACATTTTTTAAAGACTGCTATGCATAAAGTCTTTTGTATAGCACATTTTTACATAGGACTGTACATTATTTAGTTGAAAGCTTTTCTCTTAAGACCAAAAATGCTATTCAAATTTGTAAAGCAAAATTATTCAAAATTATATCACTAAAAATATCTTGCCGATATCGATAACTATTGACAAAAGAACAAATCAATATGCATTTTTTTGCATTGATTTAATATTAACGATGTCAGAATGAGGCCTGGAAGTAAAAATCAATTGATCGAATAGTTAGAATGGCTTGCCGCCAATCGCCGAATGATTATTAAAGTTTTTACCAATCGAATGTTCAGCAGATCCTGATTAGAAATTTTGACCCTAGAAGGTCCATGCTTTCATCATGGACCCATACTACGAAGGGTCTTTTATCAATGCTTTCAAGCACGTGCGTTCTCATTATCTGAAAAGGTCATGACTTCAGAAAAAAAAAAAAAAAACCTTCCCCATCTGTGTGTGCGAGAGAGAGAGAAAAAAATTTGACGCTGGAGCAAATGTCATTCATGCTCTATTTGCCTGTTTAAAATAGGGTTTGATGCAAGACAACGATGCCAAAACATAGTATCTTCTGTCTGTGAAGATATATGTATCAGGTACATTGTGATTCAAGATGGTAACTTTCCCACCAAATGCTGGGTCAACAAATCAAATCAATTAATCCTTTACAGTGCACGCAACAGTGTAAAAGCTCTGCATTGATATGGTTTTCAACATAATTTCAGACTATGTCTGTGAACAGAACAATGGCAATGAACCCTAGCGTATCACCACCCGCAGGGAATATTTACATGCTATACCATGGAAACATCGTCACGGGGTTTGCATGCTCAAATCCATTGTCGAGAATATTTTCTCTCTTGTTATCATCTTGATATAACACTCACCAAAAGGAAACTCTGGGAGATCAATAAATCCTTGCTTGCCACAGTCTGGTGTGGCAAACGCAAGAGGTTGGATCATGAGATGTTTCTTGATTCCTGCTTTGTCAAGACCTTCCTTCATCAGAGCGACGGTTTTCAGACACATCCAAGGGTCGAAGTGACAGTTTATACCGACAACATCAGCACCTAGATAGGGATAATGATAATTCAATGGTAAGGGATGAAATAGTTTCATGGTACTTACAGATTTAAAGTGGTTAGAGACAGTGATTTTGTAATAATAAAAACATTTTCCATAGATGCCAGGTTGCAAATATACACGCCCAGTCTCCATTCGGTAAGATATTGCCATCAATTTTGTTTAGAGGATGATTATTAAACATTGCTGAGCCCATAATCATGACAAAAGATGGTGTAGTGGCTTCCCAATCAGGGTTAATATGTTAAGAAATTAAAATGCAGAGAGGACATCTTGAGAAGGATTTCATTATATCAATCTTGTCACATGAACATTGATAAATAACTAATATTGCAATAAAATTACCGGGTATATTCTATTATCAACAGTGTTGATTTGTCATGGGATGTTTACTTTTAAACAAGGAAAGGGGGTTAACAAAAAAGAGAATGAAAAATTAAAAGAACATTCTGAGAGTGTGATACTTGGAGAGACACTTGAAACTTTGTGATAAGGCCAACGGATTAGTATCCACACTTTAAAACTCACTGGTTCAAATCCCAGCTATGTCATCATTTCCTTCAGCAAGAAATTGATCCACATTGTGCTGCACTAGACTTCCTACTACAACCAGTACTACATTATGTTGCCATGGTCTCCATAGAACCGTTGGCATTCTCAATCTTGATTGACCAAGAGGAGCTCCTGTGACAATCGCTCCAGTCTCAGATTTCTCAGAGGGCATAGGGTTAAAGTTAGGATTGTGATAGTTTTTTATTTAGAATAATAAAATATAAAGGTTTATAGGTTTTATGTTTGGCTTAACGTGCAGATTTTCCATCATAGCAGTTGTCACTGAAGCAAATGTCATGGAACCAGTAAATGGATACCCAGCAGGATTAATTCCTTGAATGCACTAAGCACATTGATAAAGTTGTATCTCGAGCTAAAGCCAAAGTAATAATATTGCTTTGCAGCCTCTGGCAAAAAGTTCTTTATAACACCAACTATTGTTATCATTAATAACTTTGAAAGAATTTAACAGATTTTCATATGCAGTTTGTATCATTCTAAATATTTACCAGCTTCTGCCATCTTAACGGCACAGTCAGCAGCAGATACACCATGCATATCACCCTCTGGTCCAATACACAATGAACATGCTACAGGAATACCAGTCTTCTTCAGTTCTTCAACAGCCCAAACAGCCTCTTCAACATGCTCAAAGTACTGAAAAACAAATATCATTCTTGTGGTTAAAAAAGAGATAACATACAATAAACAAAGAGCGGGAAGCATTATTATAGAATACACATCACAACTTAACATGTTAAAGCGTGTTTGTGCTCTATAATATGAGCCTGAAATGGTAAATTTGACTGATTTTATCAACTTTTAAATTGGTCTCATAATAGTTTGTCTACTTACCGTTTGGTCTAATTGCCATTAAGCTCATTGACAAAATTGTCTATTTTGTAGCTAGGTTATAACATCTTATCAAATATCCACTTGGTCTAACGCCAGTTTGTCTATTCTTAGATGTATATATATATACAGTGCGTCCCACAAAAAACGAAACCGAGATTTATCATAATTTTATCTCAAATACAATAGACGAATGACCTACCGTTGTAAAGCTTAGAATCTCTTCTTTCACTTGAAACTACTTAGATTATTTCTCATTCACGCATGAGTGAGCAAAAATAATTTGAAGAGGGGATACCAAAAAGTCACTTGACGGGCTGTATCTGGGTTTCAAAAAGAAAACCACATTTTTAAAAAGTTCAATATCTGCTCTTTAATTTGATACCTCAATTACAGAAAATGGTCAAGAAAAAACAAAGTTCCGGTTATTTTTAATAAGGCTTGAATTTCAACAATTTCATAAAATGAAGAGGTTTTACAGGCTAGCGTCCATACTCACTCGACACTGCGTTTTTGTTTACGATCAGCCATGCACTAAGTCTTTTGTTAACCGTGCGATAGCTTCTGTGGGAAACCGGTGAAAACACGTTTATTTAATGAAATTATGGAAATACAAGCATTGTTTCGAGGGAACAGAACTTTTTTACTTCTTGACTATTTTCTGTGATTAAGGTATCAAATGAAAGAGCAGATATTGAACTTTTTAGGCATGTGATTTTCTTTTCGAAATTCAGATACCCCCCCGCCAAATGAGTTTTTGGTATCCTTTCTTCAAATTGTTTTTGCTCATTCATGCGTGAATGGGGAATAATCTAAGTAATTTCAGATGAAAGAGGAGATTCTAAACTTTCCATTGGTAGGTCATTTGTCTATTGTATTTATGATTAAGTTATGATAAATCATCGCTAAATATCGGTTTCTTTTTTTGGGGGGGATAAACCAAATTTCCATTTGACAGAGAAAACTAACGAGTAGATGAAAAGGAAATTAGACCATCTGGGTACAAGACTTGATTGCAATGGACTAATTAGTTAATAGACCAAGTACAACAAACAGCATATTAAACCACATTGAAAGTAATAAGAAATAAGCTGAGCCCATGTGGTGTAGAGTACCGAAGTGAGGACGTCACAAAAAACCCTTTATTTGCATTTCAGCATTTTTGATACCATATTCTGGTACAGCATGATGAAAGAACCCCCACTTTCAAAATTTGGTGAGAATCGGTCCATGGGGGCCTGAGATAGGACCTCATTAGTGCCGTTATTGATAAACTCTTTATCGTTAGTCTTGTTGATAATCGCTTGTTTTTGCCACTTAGCGATATTGATAATCTCTGCTATTATGTAGGGACACGACAGTGATTTTCTGTGATTTCACGGAAACGGCCTTTTGAATGTGACTTTTCAAACGGAAAATCACTGAAAACATATTTTCCTCAAAATACACAGAACAGCAACAGAAATTACTCCAAAATCTCTGTGTACAATTCTGTGTACAAGTTGGAGAACCTCATGAAGTTCTACCAGATGGAAGAAAAGAAATCAAAATCGGTCAACAAATAAAGAAGCATTTTTTGTGAATTTTGAAAAATGCGCATAAATTAGCATATTTAATGAGTTTCAAAATTTTGTGTAGAAGTTTTGAATCTTTCACCTAGTGCTATCATATAAAGCAAACAGAATTGAAATCCGACTTGAAATGACAAAGAAGAAGCATTTTGAAATTGTGGACAGACGACGGCATATGCTATCTGGCCGTTCGGGCCGGATGAGCTAAAAACGCTGAAATGCAAAAAGTGAAAATTGATGTCACACTTTGATACTCTATACAAGACTACCAACTACTTGCAGACCCAGTGAATGTAAAATGGTGAAAAAAAATATCCGTAGAATATTCAAAGACCCAGAAAAATGTAATGATTCAAAGAGATGCTATCAATGCTCACCTCAGCAAGAAGGAAGTCCACTTTGTTCTTGACAAAAACATCAACCTGCTTCTTGAAGATAGCTTGAACGGATTCCTTGTTAGAACCTGAGAGGTATCCAGGTGTTTGACAGACGCCACCGGCAAACAGACCAGGTCCATTACCATTGCCAATATCAGCTACTTCTTTTGCGATATCACATGCTCTCTGGTTAATCATAGCACCCTTTTGCCAAAGAAAAAAAAACGATTAGTATCTTTGCTACTGTATTACACTCGATCACAAGCAAGAGAGAGAACTGTCCCTCAATGACGAGTTCCACTTCAAAATTAATAAGTTCGTTCACAAAAAAATAGAAATTATGATTAATGCTTCTGCTTTTAGAACTTCCTTATGTGAGGAGCAAAATATTAATTACTAATAACATTTCACACAATCACTTCTAGGTTTTCCCATAAAGTTTATGGCTTTAGAACATCAGACATCCAATGCACCAGTGCAGTTCACAGTTGTAGTTTTGAATAAATTTGTTGCAGAATTGGATAAGACATATGCTTAACATAACTGCCAGTTGTGGTAGTGGTCTCAAAATGAGTTTAAAACTGACCCCAATAAACTGACCACCAAGTGTTTGCAATTGTGTGAAATTGTTCTAGTAGAGAAATGTGAATTGCTGAAAAATAAGCAAAATGAGCACCGTATTCCGAAAAGGTGTGGGGTCTTGAACAGAGCAATAATAATGATACGCTGTCACATATGTGTTTATCTGTGTTTGAGATCTTTGATTTCAGAAAATGAATTTCATTGTGGAAGTGGTTGATGGTACAACATGTATACAGTCCTGGAGGGATTGAGATAAGAAAAGTGGATAGAAATGGGGGTGAATTGGAAAGGCAAGAAAGTGGAGGTTTTAAAGTAGAGTATTCTTTCCAAAATGAGTTATCCTAAAAGGACTGTAAACCATAAGGAATGGAAAGCTGAGTAAATGTAGTAGACAGACTTGAGTAGGTGAGAGAAGGCTGGCTTGAGTCGGCGAATAGAGTAGTAGCAGGAGCAGGAGAGCAGACTTGACGTTTCAGGTAGGTTGACTGTCCGTCTTCAGGAGTGAGTGTTCGCTAGCTGTGTTGCAGTACTTATGACGTTCATACAGACCAGGAGACAGGGCTACACTCATTTCGGAAAGAATACTCTACTTTCAAACAGGTCTCTACTTTCTTGCCTTTCCAATTCACCTCCATTTCTATTCTCTTTTCTTATCTCAGTCCTTCCAGGACTTTACACACGGTGTACCGTAAACCACTTCTGCGAATGTTCATACCAGCATGCAAACCTTCAACATCAAATGAATTTCATGTTTTCATGAAATTATACAAGTTTTAGATTTACGATGATATAGTGACCTTTAAGCAAGATTTTAAAGACTTTCTCATACATTGGTTCAGCTGTAACTGAAATAGATTACTTACAGTATATTTCTCAAGTGACTTGTTTGCCCGGTTCTCTAGTTTATCATCACTGGCGTAAAATGTGAAAGCTTGGATGATGTCTGCTCCAGCACGGAGGAATTCCTTGGAAATCTGTCGAACTGAAAGTATTTATAAAAAACTCGAAGATTAAATCTCATTCAAATCTCCAATTCATCGTCATAATATTCCGTTTTCATATTGCGCTTAATACATCAGAACAACGTCTCGAAGCGCTTTTAGATGCATCATTACTCCAGTCATTGGATCCAGGCTTGCCTGCACATAATGTATGCACATTCTATAGTCTACACTCCCTGGGGAGCATTCCAACAAGAGATTTCAAATTCAATTTCTAAGCAAACTACATTGGCTTTCACATCCTTCCTGGCACTCATTTAACACCTGGGTGAAGAGTGGCAGAGTGGAAAAACATCTTGCCCAAGGATGCTAGGCCATGGTGGAATATAAAAACATTACCCTTTGTTTACAAGTTGATAGTCAGAACCGCTACACCATGACCTTTCCAGTTTGCAGTGAATAGGCCTGTTAATTATTGATCTTGGATTCGACCTTGTAGGTATATATGTATTTTCAGGTCTCAATACTTAACCTTCATTGTTTAAATAGGTCACCGTGTCTGAATGGGTGTGAAAAAAATTTCATATTTCATATAATAAAATACAAAATGTGTGATGTCATTGTCTCTCTCCTTAACATATGATCCATGTTTTGAGAAAATTCAAAATGTCAAAACTGTCTTGTTTCACATCCAATTTGATATTTTTACTATCACACTTTGTATGATTTTCTTGTTAAGGTGGAGTTGCCCTTCAAATGACCTTCGACCAAAACCAACTTTCATCCCTTAAAAAGAAACCAAACTCACCAGCCTCTGGGTGTTCTACGGTTGCTTCTGGAGTCCATGGTCCAGCCTTGACGTAACCACGTTTCTCCAGAGCAAACACGTAACCTCCATCACCGATCACTATCTCACCGGCATCTAGACGCTGCATAAAGCCCTTCTTGTCCTACGAACAATGACCAAAAAAGAAAAGAAAAAAGTGGAACACCTCTGTTAGTCTTGCCAGCATTATGCAATTCAATATAGCAGAAGTGCCAACTTTGAAAACTAGAATATTATTCACACAAAAAACACTGGTCATTCATATGATAATAATATACCAAGTTCATTGACCCTAAATGACCTTTGACCTTTATCATGTGACCTAGACTTGTGCAAGACGATCAACAATACTCGATTACCCTTATGTCAAAGTTTCATAAGCTAGACCATAGGCTTTCAAAGTTGTGATGGCATTTCAACCAATACTCCCAGCATGATAATTCATCACTAAAATGTGACCTGCCTCCCCGTAACCACCAAATGCATGACAAAGTGCATCTAAAGACCTATTTGTTCAACCTGTAGTGCCTTTGACAACAAAATACATTATTTATTAGAAATAAAATTTGTTTAGGAGATATGTAAAGTACACCCTATTTATTACCACTCACTGGTCTGACTGGCTTCTTATGGGGGCTGGTGCCCTTGGGTGGTATTCTGAGATCCATTTTATCTCAGATAAAATAAAATATTTTACCTCCGTTAAAATCAGTGACATATTAATATACATGTACCCAGTAGCGGACCGTGACCCGGAGGAGACAAAGCATTGGAGGGGCACTGCATTGTTTGTGTACAATGCTGTGCCCCCCCCCCCCAATGCTTTGTCTCCTCCGGGTCACGGTCCGCCACTGCATGTACCCTTAAAATCTCTCCGAATTGGTATTCTGAGAACAATTTTATCTTCATTTCATCTCTGTAAGACTCACCTACATGTATTTTTCAATAAATATCGAATGAGAAACATGCTTTTATAGCTCTCTTATTTCACTCAACCAATGGAAATCCACTCCGCCAGGAAGTGTGGCAAAGGAGTGAGATTGCGTCAATTTATTGACTTCAAGTACACTTGTACTATACGCTTGCGCGTCTTTACAGAGATCTCTTTTTTTTTAATGGCAATACTCTCATCTTTTTTTCAAGTCTATATCGCATCTTTTCAAGCAACATTTCAAAGACAATATTAAGAAAAGTCTTATGAAATAATTCCTGATTGTACAGGAATAAGGTTAAGGTGTTATTCTCAATAAATATATCATTTTAATTCATTTTCATGTCAACATTTGGATTTAATTCACCTAGAAATATTAATGAAATCAACACCACGGAGATAAAATAGCCCGTACCCTCTTAAGTTTATTTCATTTCTTCTTTAAATTAACATGGGCACAACACATCACCCGTGTTGCAACGGTAAAATATGCGATTGGTAAGTCTCCATAGCAGTGACTGCTCTGTAAGCTAACCAATTAATTGTACTAATATCGTGAATTCATTATTATTGAAAACAAAGTTTCTACATTTCATCAACCAAATTACATTCCAACATGTCTTAGTACTATAGGCAGTCACTGGGCCTATAATTTGGATTTCCTGATCAAATCCCAAATTGTACTAACAAAACACTAACCCCCGATTGGCAAAAAAAAAGTGTAAGCGCACCATACTTTTCACAGTAAAAAATAATGAAAACAAGATCGATACAAAGGTCAATGTGATTGGGGAAAATATAACAAATGCATTTAAATCTTGTTTTAGGAGAGAAATAATGGTTCAGACAGACATCTGAATGAAAAAAAAAAAAAAAATTTCCTGTCCATGTCAATTCAGATAATAGATGGAAACAAATGTTTTCAAGGAAGAGGAAAGGGATATTGAATCACAATATCTATAGGTTCCTAGACCCCATTCTCATAGATCTTTAACTGGTTTCCCTTAAACCAGTTTAGGAAACATCATCAGATCACTTCCCAAGCCTTCTTATCACTATCTTCTGAACTGGTTTCCAGAAACACTTCACATGTTTGTTGCTATGGGAATGCTCTCAGTGGAGCCTCACCTTTTGAACACAATTTGGAACTGCAGCCAAGCATTCTACACACAATGTGTACAGAGTAGCATGCCCAAAATGCACACGCTTTCCTTGGGGATTTGTGAGGTGTCAAGCTTTTTTTTACTCACATGGTATATTCTAATGGCTTATTTTTCCTTTAAATAAGGTAGAATAGATAATAATTATTAAGTAATACCGGGTTAGCCCCATCCATCTTATTTAGAGCTATCTAAAAACTGACTTCAGACTACATAATACTGCATGCATGGGCAGTTCCAGGGTACAGGGTATTTTTTTTTTCGGGGGGGCAATGATGGTGACCTAAATGTGACATCATATTATGTGTAATAATAATAGAGGAATTATCAGATTTCCATGACCAAGACCCCCTCCATTTGATACCCTTTTTCCCTTTTGTTCCCCCCAGTCCTCCACTACTAAAAAAACGATGTGTGGCCGGGCGTAGCCGCCCAGGGCAATGTCGTTTAGAGGGGTATGAGCCGCGGGTAATTAGAAGCGATTATTATGTTTACAAATATTGTCCATAACAAACGCAACCACCTTCATGACACTAATTTCGACTTTTATTCTCGGTTCAAAGCAGCGAAGTTCCCTGGCTAAGTTCAAAGACAAGCCAAGCATACTCGGTAATAATTTGTCACAGCTGAGCGAGCGCGAGAGTTGAGTTAGCTGAGCTAGCTTGCGTTGTATTGTGATTATAGTGCGACTTAAGCTGGCGCTATTCATTTTAACCCTCGATCCCCTCCAAAGTCCCGTTTCGCGCCAGCTTATTTTTTCTTTCCCGTTTGCTTTTCATAAGATACCATGTACACCAAGCAACGAGAGAGACGGCACGAAGCCGTCAAAACAACTGTAAAAAATGCAAATTTCTTTGTTTCTTGAACCTTCCTGTAATCCCGTATCCAAAATTCATGCTAAGACATCGAATGGTAGACAAATTCTGAAAGTGATTGTGAGTTTGTGATGCAAGAAATGTGAATGTTTCTTCCTCCTACGGCGGGAAAGACACAGATCATTATTTGATAAGATGTACTGGTACCGTATCGTAGTTTGCAATGTACAAGAACGGCAGTGCTGTGTGTGTGTACACTGTGACTGTGAGGTGAGCGAGTGTGTAAGTGGCCAATATTGTCGGGACCTTTCTTTCTTGCAAACATTTTTAGATGAATTGATCAAGAACAGCAGATTATCAAATATAATGTGATTTTTTTTTTTTTTTTTTTAGTCCAAAGTTGGGGGTGCGGTTAATCCACGGGTGCGGTTTATAGTCCGTTACTTACGGTACAGAAAATAGTGAATCGCATTCCAAAGGCTAGAGAGTCGAGGAATCATGCACCAAAGTTTGTTCACCTCAACAAACTAGAACTACTTATGCACATAAGGTTTTCTCTTTAAATCAGAAATTAATCTTATAATCATATGCATTCTATACATTACTAGCTAGCACTGCATAACACTTGCTTGTGTTGCAGAGCCAGTTGCTTTAAACCATTGTGTTCTAAAGCAAACACGTCTTTGTTTGCAGACTACTTTAACACACATCCAGGGTTAAAGGAAAATGAAACCTAGGAACAAATGTGACATCAGGCATGTTGATCGCATTGCCGATAGGAGCATGTCACATGATTAGTGATCTCAAGTTCTCAAAATTAAAATGCTTAGCCTTTAACTTTATCATTTGTTCAATAGTTCTCAAACATTTCAACGATTTGTTTCTTTTATTTTTCTGTTCTCACACAAGCGATTTGTTCTCAGGTCTGGGTGTCGTACTCCTTTTATGACCTTCTTTGTTTGGATGAGCTGGATCCAAACCCGATGCTGAACCAACTAACTACACTGAAACCATGATCCAGCACTGTGATACAGATTCAGTTGCCCTCTTCAATGGTTCAACAATAATATCTTGCAATATTACGGAATACATGGATTTCACAAATGTGAAGTGCATTCATCTTTCGGGTTTATTTCAATGATTTAAAGGATTTATTTGCAAGCGCAGAATGCAACTGATATAAAAGCAAACAAATGCCAACTGTATGCAAATGTTTCCTCAAACACAGATCACAATCATATCGGCCAAGTTAATCCAGCAACAAGATAAAATGCATCAAGACAATTATAGCCATCACTAGCTTAGACCACATTAAAACTGGATTATAAAAATCAAGTCAAAGCTGAAAATATTACATCATCATGTGGAAAAGACCCTATTTTCTACCTACAAAAATAAGGGGGGGGGTAATAAGACTGCAGTATATTATACATTATATGACACCTAGATAGATCCTTGGCATTTGATTGGTTGTTTTATATCGATCATTCAGACCATTTTACAATGACGTCATCGACCATGCAATTTAGGATCCATTCATCGTGCAATTTTGGATCCATACGATTTTGTCCATTGCACGCGCGCATTTTATGCGACATACGCGACAATCAACAGACCAAACTTGCAATGCATTATGATCAAATTTTACATATTGATAAATTTCCTATGAAAAATAATCTAGTGTCATATAAACCAAATAATGAATGTTCTTTCATTCGTGTAATGGACAGAATACTTCATTCGGTGAAAGATGAAATGAATGATCCATTCAACTCGGCTACGCCTGGTTGAATGGATCTTTTTATCTCTCGCCTCATGAAGTATTCTGTCTATTGCGCTCATAAACATTCATTATTTGTATACTAATTTGTAGGATCTACTTGTAGTCAAATACTCCCATCATTTTTAAAAACACATTTCTAAATCTAGACCTATTCTATTTCTAATGATAATGACATTATGCTCTATTGTATTGCTTGATTTCTATTTCTCAATAAGTGATTATCATTCAAAACTTGGGACTCCTAGACTAGACAAAGACAATCATGTATGATATAGCGTTATTTTGTAACATTTTGTATAGAGTCAATCTACCTCTAACCCCTAATTTATATAGATCTAATTTAAGAAACATCCCTTTAAAGTTTGATATCCAGATAAAACTAATATACAAATAATGCATGCAGCCGAGTGCGTAAGTGGAAATGCAGAGCACGCGAGGTTTCTTTAGATAGGTGCCGCACTGTGCACGAGCCGCTGGCGGCAAGTGCCCAGCGTGCACCATCTGAAGAAACCGAGCTTTCTCTGCATTTACTTTTACGCACGACAGAGCAAGTGCATTATTTGTTTTATAAAATAGCAACACAGAAACAAATTCTTGAAAAGTTACAGTACAGTTTTGTTGGACTTCTCCCGGGACTTCTACCGCACTGGTTTGCTTGAGCGTGCAATGTCAATTTTCGTTGCGCACCTTTTGCACTGCCGTGCAGTGCACCAAAAAAGTTGGGTGTCATGTGACGCGTATTGGCCAATCGCGATGCTTGAAATAATACACCTATTTTATAAAACAACTTACTTAGGCCAGGGGGCCTAAATAAAAGTCATTCCACACACAGTGCACTTTATTAAGTTAGCGTGGATGTGTCTAACGAATCAGTATCAACAACATTTTGCTGACTCAACTATTCAGATTCAGATCCCCCTTTAAGTTAACACATAGATCTAGATCTAGTTTGACTGAGAGAACCCTCTCAGAATGTGCTGTGCCTGTACTCTGTAGCCAGTGTAGACCAAAAGCTTTGGCCTCTGTTATATTGGTTGTTTCGCTGAACTCCGTTGGCTCCACTCACCAATTACAGAGACCGAAGATCTAACTCGATCTGTACAGCCTACACTCGCTACAGGGACTCAAATGGCCATATTTATGTGTTAAGTTCGGATAAACCAGGGAGTGGGAGTTGCGCGACAGCCGAAGTACGTCACTGTTTTTTTTCCTTAGTTTTAGTTTATTTTTTCCCCGTTTGGTGCATTTCAGGCCAAAACGGAATTGATTTTGGTCCAGTTCTTTTTATAGACCTAGGGCCTTATAATTTTTATGAAATAAGACAAAAATTGATGAGCACCGTCGGGGGATTTTGCATTGTTAATCCCCTAATGGCGGCTGCACAATCGCAAGCCATCTGTGTACGAGGAGAAATTAAAAATGTTTAAAAAACTCCTCGAAACAGACGGCTGCCACTTGTGCTAGCTGTCTATATAGACTAGGCCTATAGTGTGTGGTGACTTAATTGGGCCTGTCTCCATTCAAATTTCAATCAAGTAGCTGAAGCTTGATTTACGTAACTAGATCTATCTAGGGTCTACATCACACTACGGTGACTTAATGCATCCCTTGCTACTATTTAAGACTAGAGTAGAGGTCATGTAGACCCTAGTGGCACTGGTAGTAGTAGTAGGCCTTAATTGACGTTGTCTGTCCCTGGCCCGGGTTAAGACAAGTCTGACTCTGTGTGACTGAGAATGAGATGTGATAAATTTATGATCCAGACCCAGCCAGGCCCAGGGCAGGCATATTATTACAATTACAATTACAAATACAATTACAAATTTTAAAATTGTCATCTAAATTGGAGAAATGAATGAACTTACTGTCTTTGATTTCTTGGCTTCTGACATCTTGATTCTATGTACCTAAAATATAAGACTGCAAACAGTGCCAAGCGAAATGATTCCTTGCTTCAGTGAGATGAACGACTAACTTAGGTCCTTTCCACATCAACTCAACACAGGTAAAGAGGCAGATCACAGAAAAAATGCCTGATTTTATGTAGTTAACGTTAGCGTGTCGTGTGCATAAATTGTGCGACATTTTTGCACTGGTCTCATCTCTTCGAGATCTTGTTTTGGACCGCCCCCATCAACTTTGAACTGAAGGGGGTGGTTTCTCGAGACTGTGAGCTATACAATGCGTCCCACAAAAAACGAAACCGAGATTTATCGATGATTTTATCATATCTTAATCACAAATACAATAGACAAATGACCTAGCTACCATTGTAAAGCTTAGAATCTCCTCTTTCATCTGAAATTACTTAGATTATTTTTCATTCACGCATGAGTGAGCAAAAACAATTTGAAGAGGGGATACCAAAAAGTCATTTGGCGGGCTGTATCTGGGTTTCAAAAGGAAAACCACATTTTTAAAAAGTTCAATATCTGCTCTTTAATTTGATTCCTCAATTACAGAAAATGGTCAAGAAATAACAAAGTTCTGGTTATTTGAAATAAGGCTTAAATTTCAATAATTACATAAAATTAAGATCGAGGTTCTAGATCGATATCTCTTAATTTTATGAAATTATTCAAATTCACTGGCTAGCGTTCAAACTTGACACTCCCTTTTGTTGACGATCAGCCATGCATTAAGTCTTTCGTTAAAGGACAAGTCCACCCCCAACAAACAGTTGATTTGAATAAAAAGAGAAAAATCCAACAAGCATAACACTGAAAATTCCATCAAAATCGGATGTAAAATTAAAAAGTTATGACATTTTAAAGTTTCGCTTAATTTAACAAGACAGTTATATGCACATCCTGGCTGTTATGCTAAGGAGACTATCGATATGTCATCCACTCACTATTTGTTTTGTATTTCATTATATGAAATATGAAATGTTCTAATTTTCTCCTCATTGTCAAGTGATACAACGATTAATTCCCCCCTGAACATGTGGAATTAGCATTGTTTAATACGAAATGGTTCAGTCAAGTTTTTTTGTGATTAAGGTATCAAATAAAACAGCAGATATTGAACTTTTTAGGCATGTGATTTTCTTCTTGAAATTCAGATACCCGCCAAATGAGTTTTGGTATCCTTTTTTCAAATAGTTTTTGCTTACTCATGCGTGAATGAAAAATAATCTAAGTAATATCAGATGAAAGAGGAGATTCTAAACTTTATTTTGGTAGGTCATTTGTCTATTGTATTTGTGATTAAGTTATGATAAATCATCGCTTAATATCGGTTTCGTGTTTTCTGGGACGCACTGTATTATATACATGTATAGCTCCATTGTTTGATGGCGGATTCGTACAACTCAACGAGGCCAAACAAAACGCTCCTGATCCTGTGAAATAGACCGCAGGAACCCACACAAGGTAATTATAAATACAACGTCCTGATTGGACAAATTCGCCCCTCCCTTCCTACTCCCATCATTGAACCGCACGAGTCTATCCGCGGGAACCTTACAATTTAGTCTAGATTAATAGACACTATTATAGTCCCTAAATTTTGTCGACAAGATGTCGTAATATTGCGTGCTGTTTTGAATTGATTGAATTGAATAAACTGCAAGAGAAACAATTAATTATTTATGTTGTATAATTCACTTATATTATCTCAATTATTGCAATTTGATTTGGGCAAATACTTCTCATCATAAGCTATAAAGCCAATTTCATGTTCTACACTCATGTTCCACTATCAAGCCCCGTCTCTTCCAATCAATTAAAGTTGCAAACTGCTATCCTATATGTTCCGCAAATATAATAATATTATTTACTCCCTATGAATATCCATGGACTGTTTGAGTTTAACTCACATTTTCGTGCTTAGTACCCGATCCTCTCAGAAATTCCACTATTTTGAAGCAAAAAAACAACTTAGCTTGAATTATATTCGTCATAGTGGCCCCCGTATTTGGAATGTCATTTATTCTGATATTGCGTCTACCGGTAAATTATCAATTAAGGTGAAGTACAAGTCCACCTTAATTCCTAGCAGGATATGTACTGTAAATTGAACTTTTCTAAAAAATTGTTAATTGAACTGTGTTATGTCTCTCTGTCTTGCTAATAATATTCTATATGTAATTTTTTATGTTTTATTATTACCTTTCTTGATTGCGCAGGTGCGTGTGTGTTTTTGCGAAACATACTGTACGTCGTAATTAGTTATTTCATTCTCCCCTTCCTCACTCTTCACTCTTTCTTCTCTGTACAGGCTCTCCCCTCCTTTCTCCACTTTCATCTTTTCGATACCTCTAGCTCTGCCGTTTTCGTTTTTCTTAATTCTATTCCTTAAACTTCTGCCCTCTATACACTTTCTTCTCTCCTATTCTGTTCGCTTATATAGGCTATATGTATGGATGTTGTATCTTTGCACTGTATGTTTCACATGTGATCTACAAGCCGTGCTTTTTAATAGATCACTTCAGTTCTGCATTTTATTGTTAATTTATTGTTACTTCATTGATGAAATGTATAATGTTTAGTAGAATTGAAATAAACTTGAACTTCACTTGAAAAACACAAAAGAAATAGTGAGTGAGGGACATCATCTATATACTCTCTCATGTCACTGGGTTGTGCATATAACTATTTTTGCTAACAATAAAATTGTCACCCAGTGTCGCAATGTTGATCCACAAAGAAGTAGTGATAAGGTCCCCTACTGTTTCATGTGATCAATTTCTAGTGTTGCTCCGGCCCACAAAGAAACGGGCATCACATGGCATCTCGTTTATCAAGCCAAAGTCACGGGACGTGGCCGAAGCCGAGACGATATAATCCTGCAATGATTACAATAGCAATAATAATACGGTGTTTCTGATTTTTCATAAGTTTAAACAGCTAGGAAGAGGGGGGATAATTACTGCAACAAGAAGTACATTAGTACAATATAATTAAATCGGTAATTTAGGATTACAATATACTAGTAGTTTATAATTATATAGATTAACAGCATTGTCTCTTTGCTCTAGTACCTAATTAAATCTGAAATAGTTCATATTACAACTTCACTTGTGAATAAAGACCAAAAGGGAGACACAAATCGTGTCCTCTCTGTATAAAAGGGAACATGCATTTTTGCTTGCACATGCAAGCTTTACTAGTAAAGCAGCCCCTGGCTCACACTACTCTTTACATGCAGCTCATCCATCCCAAATGGCTCACTTTAAAATACAATCTAAGCTAAATTTGCATATCAAGTCAAACTGTAGCTCCTAATAAGTTGGGCTTGAACAGAATGCTAATTGGTTGCATACCAAAGGAACTTAAGGATATCTGTCAGAGAAAGAAATGAGTCATACCTTTTTCATACAAATTGAAAAATAGACAAACTGCAGGGAATAATGAATATGAAAATAAAAATTTCGCTCGCGCCTCGTGCTTGCATTGCCTATCCCCTACTGTGTGAGATCTGCTATAACACAGAGCTTTGAATATACCGTTCTAAAGTCAACACGCATATTTTATTTTGTTCCCGATTCGCGAGTTTTCTTTATTTGGTTTTACGCATCCTGTTCATGATAAAAAAAAGTGCTGAATATAAAAAAAAAATCAGTTTGCGCTACGCGCTCGCATTATTTTAATTAGCAGATGAGTGAGATACGTATCCTATGTGAATTCCAAATAATATTATACAGTTTTAGACCAGTTCGTATATAGTTTAATTCCGCACATAATGAAGAGAAGGTCAATAATATTGAAATCAAATGGCAGGGTGGTTTAATATTCAATGAGATATAAGAACCAAAACTTCGGGTTTTTCATATATTCTTTTGAATTGTGCTTTTCATTAAATCCATCGGAAAGCAACAACGCATCAATTTATTAGTGACTGGTATTCAACAGTTGGCCAAGTAGTAGCAACATGCTAGTGCATTCAAAGTAGAAATGCTAAAAACACCTTTATGTTCATTGGCATTGACATGATTGATGTGATATTCTAGTCACCTAATCTATGCAATATCCGCATCCTATGTTAGGCATTCTTACACATGATATCTTTCTTTTAAATTTACCTATTCTAAAAAAAGTTAGGAAAGGTCATCTGAACAAACTTGCCCATGAAGGAACACCGAACTTGTCTATTGCTGAGTTAGACACTCATCCCGTTCACGATTACAATATAGCTCTGTATAACCCCCCACCCCAAAAAAGAAAATCAGCTTCAGTTTCACGCTCGCATCACTTATTACTTGTATTAGGAGTGATACATAACTTTTTAACAAATTTTAAAAAATGTTATGTGCTCAAAAGGTTCCCTTTCGGGACAGTATAATTTCAGCTCGCGCTACGCGCTCGTGTTATTATTATTATTCTCTTTATTACAGTTTGTTCCTTATTTAAAAAACGTGCTTAAAATGTATAGTTTCCAGATTGAAATACAAAAAAAATTAGCTCGCGTTTCGCACTCACATTATTTATTTAGGAAGATACCCATACTTTTCACGATTACAAAAAGTGCACAGATTATGTCCTGTTTTTAGGAATCAATCTAAAAAAAAAAAAAAAAAAAAAAAATCAGCTCGCGCTTCGGGCTCATTTACTTTGTTATATAAAAAACGTGCTTAAACTGTTTACTTTGTTCAGGTCAAATCCAAAATTTTTTGCTCTCGTGTTGCGCTCGCATCAATAATGTTTAGTACCCACCCTGTTCATGAATACCCAACCCAAAGTGATTATATCTCTTCCGCGGCCCCTGTATTAAAAGTGTGCTTAGGCTGTCGACCAGTTTTCAGGTCGGAGTATACATATAAAAAAAATCAGCTCGCGCTTCGCGCTCGTGGTAATGGTGAGTTAATTATGATTTAAAAAGGAGTTCAGTTTTCAGGTCGGTAAATAGAAAAATGCACCTTGCTCTTCGCGCTCGCATAAGTTTTTATTTATATGATTCTCTTCATTAGCATGTAAGCAACCCCCCAACAGGTCCCTTTGCAGGTCAGTATATTATTAGTTTCAGCTCGCGCACTCCTCTCGCACGCATTATTACAACGTTCAGTGTTTAGTTTTAAATCTCCACAAAAAAAAACAACTCGCGCTTCCCGTATGCATCATTTATTTTGGAAGATACCCAATGTTTTCATGATAAACAAAATGTGTATAAAATGTCCGGTTTATAGGTAAAAAATACAGTTCACGCTAGCAATAAATACATGTATGTAAATATGGATGCTAAAATTGAAACAATCAGGGGAAAATTTAGCCATGTTTACTCAGGGTATAAATTAGTGAGTGAGCTCACGGGATCATCACTGAAGTTGATAAGTACCGGTACGTCTAGTTAGCTAGACTATCACAATAACAGTGGGCGGGGTCTCAAATACATGTACGAGGTACCTGTACCAGGGAAGTGGGAGTAACCTGTCGCAAGCTAGCTGGCCTCGAGATGCACTGCAAGGTACTATAGGTACCGTATACTGCGTGCACTGCACAATCACAGCAATACAGTCGATCGGGGGGCTCCGGGTCAAACAGGCACAGTGTGTTAATAAATCAAAGATGGATAAATAGCGTTCTGGCCAAGAAATCAACTTAATATTTCTACATTAACTGGATTCTGACAAAAGAAGAGAAATAATGGCATGCCGTCTGTTGCAGTTCAGGAAATTCAACCAAACTTTGCGAGGTGCATTCGCTAACTCAACAAATTCATTGACACTGGCTCGATGCATCTCGTGTAGCAGGACAACACGGAACGGAAAAGAACCGGCGTAAGTCGTAATCGAACTCAGTCTAATAACAAACTTAATAGCTCTAACAAATATTGCATTTAGTATCCAAGATTAATTGACAGCCACTATTGGCATACATACAGTTTTTTTTTTCTTTGAACAATTGTTGAATGTAAATGTCAAAAAGTATCAATTCATAGCATATGATATGGGACAGATTTGAAAAGTCTATAAAATTTGTGTTTGAAATCATGATCTCTATATTTTGGTGTCAATGGGTGCTCTGAAGTCTTATCCTTCAAATGCCATTAAAATAATATAGTTTTGTTCATGCTTGAGCGAACACGGAATGTTTTTGTCTGGGGTTAAAAAAGAGACTTGCGCCAAAATGGCATAAAATGATAAATATGATGGTCGGATTTATTGCTAATCAGCAGACTTCCTCTAAACTTTTTCATTATTTGTGTCATGATTTTCGAATTTTGCAGTCAAAATTCATTTCCAAATCTTATTTGCTTGAATAGATCTGTTCCTGTTTAATATGTTTTCTTTCAGCTTTGAATATTCCTTTAGGCAAGAACAATTTTTTTTCAACCGAAGTATGAGAGAGCGTGTTTTTTTTCAATTCCATTCATTAATTGTCTGCTACAAAGGTTATGGTGCCTTTGTACAGTGGCATACTGATGAGTGGGGGCTCACCTCAGGGTGATCCCCCCCCCCAAAAAAAAAAACATGACCAAGAAAAAAATGGAAAGGAAAATAACAGAAAACACAGAAATTGAAATATATCATTTACTGAATATTATGTCAAAATTGCAAAATTTGAGATCTTAATAAAAAAGTGAAAATTTTTGTTTGCTCACTTCACAACTTTTTAATACATTTTACCCGATCTACCATATCTTGCTCATTCAAAATTGACTCAATACACCATTGCCATTGAAAAACATGAATCCATTCCTGTTTGTCCTGTCAAGAACATAATTAAACTTGGTGAAGGATTCAATAACCCCTTCATAATAGGATTCATGTCTTTTATATGTACCATATAACATAATTTTGTTTCACATACCAGTAATAAAAGGATTTGAATAATTACAAATTCTCCCAATGAATAATGCAAATCTTCTTACTTGGGTTGACAAAAAGTCTTCTTTTCTTACTAATGAAGGAAAATTCAAAGGTAAAATAAGTTTAAATGAAAAACAAAATATATCAGGTAAATAAATAAATTTGCAAATTAAATTTGACAGCATAATTCTTAAAGTATGGCAAAGATAATGAAAAGATTAAGAGGAAGTCTGCTGATTAGCCAAAAGTCTAATCATCAAATTTCTCATTTCTGCCATCTTGGCGCAAGCCTCTTTTTGGACCCCCGACAAAAACGTCCCGTGTTCGCTCAAGCATGAACAAAATTTAATTTTTTAAATGGCATTTCAAAGATAAGATCTCAGAGCATCTATTAACATCAAAATATAAATATAATAATTTGAAACAAATTTTTTATAGACTTTTCAAAACTGTACCGTTTTTTTATACGCACTGTATTTATAGAGCCTATTTTATTGTTAACATCTTACCTAGATTCATATTGGAGTTTCCCTTAAATTATAAAGGATTCAAGTGAGTTTTTTATTCTTAATTTCTTTGTGTCTCTGCATGCATGTCTCCTTGTCCCTGTATCTCTCTCTCTTTGTTTTTCTCCTGTTCACTCTCTTCATCTCCGTCTGTCTTTTCTGTTTTACTCTCTATCTCATTCTATTAATACAGAGAAACAGGTGATTTGAAGAAGCGATGGAAGGACAAGGCGGAGACTGTTGTTATTGGGGGCGGGGCTGTTGGTGCTGGAATAGCGTACAGCCTTGCTAAGGCTGGTATGAAGGATGTTGTTCTTTTAGAAAAGAGTGAGCTTACAGCGGGATCAACATGGCATGCAGTAAGTAATAGTATGTGATAGTGTCACACTTCTTACCTTGATAATTGGAATGCTGCCTTTCTTTATCATTCAACATAAATGACAAAGAAAAAAATGATCAATTGATTTTCTTCCCAAGATTATGATACCATTGCATCACCCCAAGTGACCACATCATTACCATCACCAATACCATCACCATCACTATGCTATCATCATCATCATCATCATCATCATCATCATCATTATCATCATCATCATCATTATCATCATCATCATCACATATCATCAACATCATCATCACCATTATCATCATCATCACCATCATCATCATCATCATCATCATCATCACCATCATCATCATCATCATCACATTATCATCATCATCATCATTAGCATCATCAACATTGTATAAAATCATCAAATAACCTCCATCAACATCATCATCACTACGGCCAACACCACCACCACCCCTTTGTTATCGATAATCAATTTTCATCATCATTATCATCTCATCCTCATCAAAATGACATCGTACCATCGCATCACCATATCATCACCTCACAAATACCATTACCACTTTGCTATCATCATCACATCATTATCACATTTTTATCATGACCATCATCAATTATCCTCATCATCTTCATCATCATCGTCATCATCTTCACAACACTCATCTCGTTGCTATCTTTGATCATTGTCACCATCACCACATCATCATCATCATCACCATCATCATCATCACTCTCCTTTCTTCTCTTGCTGATTTTATCAGTGATGATGATTTTCCTGATTAATATTTGTTGTAATAATAGGGCTACTGATAATAATAATTATTACCTATATTATATACAAGGCATTTTAGCAGATAAATAAATGTCATATTTCGCTCGCTACTCGCTACTGGATTTTTAAATGGATGTTGTAATATAGGTAAAACTTTTGATCTAAAACATGAAACAAAATAATTTTTTCATGCAACAAAAGTTGTTGTTTTCACACTTAATTTCTGTTTGAGCACAAATGATTTTTAGATCATGATAAAGCTGAATATCTAAGCTTTAATATGATATAATTTTTATAAGAAGATGTATTTTAGATGGGTCAGCAGCCAGCTTTCCATAGGCCAAGTACATTTAGCAGCTCAAAAACAAGAATATTGTGCTCTGATTGGCCATAGAGACCACACACCCACGCAAATTCCAATGTTCCCCTCACTGGGCCTCTGCAAGGTCACACTCACCACGTGGTAATCTCTTTAAATTACCCGCGCCTGTTGTGTTGAAAACATTATTCAGCCAATCATAACTCTGGATTTTATGTTACTCAGAAATTTCAGAAATCTCGTCTTGCATCTTGATGAAAAAGCTGGCTGCTGACCCATCTAAAAGATGCCACATATCAAGAGTGACATTGTAAAGTATAGAGTTTGAGCTTTCTGATGATATAAATAATGTTGGTGCCTAAAACACAAAATGTTGCACAATTTGCAAGTGAAAACAGAGGAAGAAAATTCTGTTTGATGCATCTTTTCAGGTAAAAAATTCACTTATTTATCAAAATATTTCATTAAAAAGAAATGACCAATTTAAAAGAGTAACATTTACTCTTGCCCATGGTACAAAAATAATCAATATTACTCAAGGAGAAAGTGGTTAAATTCTTTGAGAAAGAAAGTCTCACAATTCACGAGATTTTGCAGGGACATGAATTCAGCCACGAGAGGACTTGGATAAATCTTGCTCATTTGCTCATTAACACAGGGGCTTGCGGACTGACTGCTTATAACTGTGATCAAATGGTCGGTCAATAAGTTTCCAATTGTTTATCCATGGACCAAAATTATTGCCCACTCAGGAAAGTCAATGAGAAAATGCATGGAAATGTAGCGGGCAATAAAGCAGAACTAACATCTGGGTATTCTATGTGTCCTATTGAACCACGCAGCAACATTATACGTCATAATGTTAATCAAGTTGAGAAAACGTTGGGTACTGCGTACCCAGGCCAGGGACGCAACATTTCAATTACTTCACAATGGTTAAGTTCAGAGGCCCAGTCTGCTCAACGTGACAAAATAGATTCTCATTCTTAAAGGGTAACATCTCTAAATTTTCACAATTTTTGATGTAGATGTCTGATTTGGATAATAATTTTTTTAAACTTGTATTTCAGGGAAATATATTGCCCTTAAAAGAACCATAATGTCCTCATCTAAAGGCTCCGGCCAATATGATTCTATTGCAGGCAATATATTTGATGTTCCCCTCAAGGCTGTTGTTGATGTTGTTGTCATTGTAATATTACTATTGTATTTCTTATTCTGTCTATATTCTTATCATTAATCTCTTAATGACCATTTTACTATTTTATTTTTTCAGGCTGGATTAACAACATACTTCCATCCAGGGATTAATGTAAAGAATGTGCATTACACAAGTCTTAAGATATTTGATCAGTTGGAGGAAGAGACTGGACAGGTCAGTCTAAATATATCAATTTGTATTTATTTTCCCATTGTCTCTTCAGGTAGAAGTTGGTTAATTCTAATTGAAATTTTGTGATAGTCATTTAAATAGCCATCTTGCATTGTGGATTAATTGAGCTGCTTTCAGTAATTAATTTTTGGAATAAAGACAGGGTAGCATCTAACATGGTGGATATGTGTGCAATATTACAGGGACTCAGTTTTAAGGGGAGTGAGAGTGATCACTCGCTACCGCTCTCCTTAATCCATTTTTAGTAGAGCGATTTATCACTCGCCTCAGCAATTGCTTAACAAGAGTATCAGTCAATGATCAAACTGTTCCAGTCATCCTTGAAAACTTCATTCGCTGTCAAGGTTTTGTGAATAACGCACAATTATATTGTAAGCAATCAAACACACTTGCAAGAATGACATTAAAAAGTTCAATGAGATAAATACTGCATAGTTCAGATCTATATCTGATGTTTGTCTCCTTTGGTTATGGGTTGTAACTTTATTTAGTGTACATTCCTCCATCCATTTTGAAATCGGACAAGAGAGCTCCCCTTGTATGTCAAAGAAGAGCTGTTTGTAGTGCTCCCCTTAAAAGTTTTAGGAGAGCTTTTTATTGCTCCCCTCATAATGATAAAACTGAGTCCCTGATATTAATACTCTATATTGATGTTATAGTAAAATAATTATTTTTTAAACATTTATACCATTTGTGGTAACATGAGATCAAAGAAAATCCAATAAAATGACCAAGTGTTTTTATGTAAACTGGGTTCCAAAAGAAACTTATCAAAATTTACAAGGGCACTGCACCAATTCCACCTGGTCAAAATGAACAATATTTTTACACATGCTAGCTTCAATAATCTTTTCTAAGCACATGTCAATAATTAAGAGATTGGTTTAATCACAGAGAGGCTATAACCCCTCACATCAATTGCTTTCAAAATCCAAAGTCACAAACAGGCAAAAGAAAGACCAATGTGCTTAGAAAATATTACCGAAGCCTAGCATTGTAAAAATATTGTTCAATTTGCCCCAGTGGAATTTGTGTAGTGCCTTTGTAAAGTTTGATAAGTTTATTTTGGAACCCAGTATATATAAAAATGTGCCAAAAGATTCTGGTAGAATCTATGCTGGCATTCATTTCCAGCTATCAAGTGTAGAGTCTTTTCCAAGCAATAAAAATACACTGTCCCCGTATGTGCTTATTTGTTTAAGAAATATTCATAGTGATTGTTTTCAGATGTTATTTCACAATGTTTATATAATTAAATATTTATTAAGAGCATTACAACAATGTTATAAAGTTAGGTTTACATGTATGTATGAAATGTAGTAGGTTAAGAAGATCTTTGATATTGATCAATTGAATTTATCAATTGCTGAAACTAAACTTTTTAGGCTTAATTTCCTTATGTTTTTTTTTTCTTCTATTAGGCTGTTGGATTCCACAAACCTGGTAGTATACGAATCTTATCAAGCCCAGATAGGATGGATGAAGCAAAGTATCAGATGTCTAGACAAGGATGGAATAAAGCTTATCAGAAACTTCTTACTCCTGAAGAAGTTGAAGAACTTTGCCCAATTATTAACATTGATGGGGTGAGTATGTCTTAGGTACCTGATATACATGCATCAGGTTTAAAGGCGCCTCCGACGTTGGCTTTGAAGGCCCCTTAAAGGGGAAGCTCACCCTGACAAAAAGTTTATTGTAAAAATAGTAGAAAAAAATAATAAAAAATACTGCTGAAGGTTTGAGAAAAATTCATCTAAGAATTAAAAAGTTATTAGAATTTCAATTACTTGATTTGTGACGTCATATGCGAGCCGCATTCCTACATAGCGAATGGTAAATAATCAATGAAATGTCATTTTCTCAGAAAATTGAAAATGGTTTTCACTGTACCTTTTGTATATCAATAGACAAATCATTTCACACCCGATCATAAATAGAAAACAAAATTAAGTCTTTAGGAACCATAAAAAATTTGAAATTTATGCATTTTATATTACATAACATATGGGGCAGCTGCGTCACAAATACAAAACTTTGAACTCTAATAAATTTCTTAATCTTTAACGGATTTTCCTCAAACCTTCACCAATATTTTTTATCATTTTTTCTGCTATTTTTACAACAAAGTTTTCTTCAGGGTGAACTTCCCCTTTAAGATCATTTTCCCCATTTATAGACATATGGTCTGAGGCCTGCAGTTGTGTTTCTACACATAAACTGACTTCATGTCACCTATTCATATCACAACAGTCTTCTGACTTTTAATATAAACATTTTTGTTCTTCATTTAGTTCTTTAGCTATAACTATTGTTAGCTATTTCTAGTTCAGTAGTCAAACTGGCCTGAGTCCACTGAGGGATGATACCAATTGCATGCCTGTAGCCGGCTTCAAACCACATCTAAAGGCAATCTCATTCCAAGCTGGTGTCAGTCCAGCTTTCGAAAAAAGAAGCATAAGTCAAGCCGCCTCATAGGGCTGTTATCGATAACATCTTTATCGCTAGTCTTGTCGGTAATCGCTTGTTTTTGCCACTTAGCAATATCGATAACCTTTCTCTCGTCGATAATACTTGCAATTATGTAGGGACACAGTGATTTTCCGCGATTTCACAATATTCACAAAAACGGCCTTTTGAAAGTGGCTTTTCTAATGGAAAATCACAGGAAACAAATTTTTCCTCAAAGTGCACAGAACAGCAACAGAAATTACTCCAAAATATCAACCAAATATGAATACTTACTAGCCACAAAACACGATCCCCCCTCTTCGCTATAAACATGAGAATCCAAACATCGTGACTGCACTCGACTCCATTCGATCGAATCGAAAACATCACTAGCGCAAGCTCAATTTTTGCGAAGTACCAACTCACGTAGAAGGCAGCACGCGGCTGTGTGTTGCTGCCCTCTATGTTCGATATCAAAATCAGATGGTGGATCTAGGCGAAAGACGTTGACTGCTCAGAACGATGTCCAAAAAGCCCCCAAATTATCAATAAAACTTCATCAAACCCTAAAATAATGCAAATAACATGAAAGGTGAGGATGTATTTATGCTAAATATGTTTGTTAAAAGATATTATGTAATCATTTACATCCGATGAACGCGGATTTTAAAGCATTCTTAGTACAGTGGCAGATACAAATTTTGACCAACGCGAGTATGTGACATCGCTATAATGCATAAAAAATGTGTATTGATTATGTTCTTTTGTTGATAGTTATCGATATCGGTAAGATATTTTTCACGATATATTGATAGAGAATTTTCCTAACGATAACAGGCCTACCGCCTCAGACGTCGGCTTCAGTCCACTTTCGGAGTATGTGTATCACCGTCCTTGTAGAACATTCTAATGGCAAATATTCAGTCTATAGAGGACCAGAGTGTGATGCCAGATTTTGCGCCAATAAGTTTATATCATATCCCAGAGTAGAATGGTAACAAACATCCACAGCCAAAATGTGATAAGAATCGGTTAAACGCAACGGGCCCAATATTCAATTCAATTTATTTATTTATTAGGTAGATATCACATCAGTAGATTTTTACATTGTAAAATGTGAAGATCGATCAAACACCCTAGGAAAGCCAGTGGCTTGAAAAGTATCCATGACGAATAGAAGTGATACAATTACAAATACAGAAAATAAATACAGTCTGAATAAAAAACAAAGGAAATGATAATGGGTTAAGTACATGAAACAACTTGAATAACTAATAGCCTTTTAATTGGTATCAATGTAATATTGACCTGGTTCTAAATTGTAAGAAGTTTGGATTAGTAGTGTCTGTGTGTGCCATGAGTTGAAGTAGATGTTTACTGTTTTAATTGAAATAAGTGAAATAAATGAATTGACTTGATTTGTAATTCATAGAGTTTTAAAGGAGGAATCAACCGTGGTTCTACAATGATTTGTATCAAGGGGGAATCCATCAAGGAATGGGAAAATGAAATGTTGAAATTGTGATTTCATGGAAATTTGAACCGTTATGGCACATAGGCGTTTGATTCTTTACAATGCTTTGTTGAAATGAATTTCTCCAAACATTGGTTCTGACCTATGAAATAATTTGTCATCTCGTGTGTAATTTTGTTAAAACACATTTTAGTAAAAACAATGGTGAGATCCTTTATAACAGCATTTCACAATCACTTTGACATAATACAAGAAATGTGTTACAGGAGATACATGGGTATTAAATTGAATGGTAGGCCTATTGTTAGGGAAATTGAAAATTTACAGTTTTTCAATGTCTTTCTCACTTTGAATGGAAATCTTCCTCCCGTTTTATAAAAGGGCTTGGATTCTTTCAGCAAGTGTCCATGTCTTAATGTTGTCATGGATAACTTAGATACGTGTCTTGTGTAGAAGACGTGATCGTGTCACCGTAAAGTCCTTGCGGACGTACATGTAGATGTTTGTCCATCGCTATCACCGTGTTTACCCATGCACGATATACCTTGTCCGGGCGCTAGTTGTATTTGGGGAATTTCGGATTTCTACTTTTATCGTTGGGGTTTGCTTCTTCATTATTGAGAGTCATAACCAGAACTAATTTTAGAAGTTGATGTGATTGTCAGGTGTTTTCCACCTTCACTCCTTGTGGGGGCATTATGGTCTGGTGGGTGTCACACAGAGGGGAGTAGGTTCGAATCCCAACTATGGCATGTTTTCCTTCAGCAAGAAATTTACCCACATTGTACAACACTCAACCCAGGTGAGGTGAATGAGTACCGGCAGGATTAATTCCCTTAAAGCAGTGTTGGAAATCTATATCTGGGGTAATAATATTAGTATGCCTTGGAATATAATTTATAGATAGATGGTGTATTATACAAACTCCCAAGAATGTTCTGTAATCTGATTGGTCCAAATCGGATCTAATGATATTCAGCGAATTGCACTGTGGCATCCAAAATGCACTATCCTGCACTCTGACATCATACCAAATGTACTATCCTGCACTCTGACAACGTCAGAGTGCAGGATAGTGCGAGGTCTAGAATTACTAGATCTAGAATTATCTAAAATTTAGATCAAATATAGCATTCGGGGCAACTCAGTAACATGGGGGAGGGGGAGTTGTATAAAACAAACAATGCACGCATTCTTGTGCATAGAGGACCTCGGTGCGGTATATCCATTGGCTCTTCTCGCACATCGTTCATTGTTTGGCCCTGCATGCACACGCTTACTTGCATTATTTGTATAATGTAAATGTCTTTAATTATTATTATAATGTAGGTCTTGGGTGGTATCCACAACATTGAAGATGGTCATATAGATCCATACTCCTTGACTCAAGCCTTAGCTATAGGAGCTCGTAAGTATGGAGCTGATATCTACATGCCTGCACCTGTCTCTGGTCTGAAGCAATGTGATGATGGAACGTGGGATGTTGAGACCAATGAGGGTACCATTCATGCTCAGAGAGTTGTCAATGCTACAGGTATGCATTCAATGATAATAATCATAATCATGATCATTGTGTCAATAGTGATGATGATTATGATGTTGGTGATGATGATGATGTTGATGATGATGATGATGATGATGATAATGATGGTGGTGATGATGATGATGATGATGATGGTGGTGGTGATGATGGTGATGATGATGATGATGATAATGATGATGGTGATGGTTATGGTGAAGGTGATGATGATGATGATCAAAATGATGGTGGTGATGATGATGGTGATGATGATGATGATGATGATGGTGATGATGATGATCAAAATGATGATAATGATGGTGGTGATGATGGTGATGATGGTGATGATGATGATGATGATGGTGATGATAATGATGGTGGTGATGATGATGATGATAATGGTGATGGTGATGGTGATGATAATGATAATGATGGTGGTGATGATGATGATGATGGTGATGGTGGTGGTGATAAAAATAGTGACAATAATTATGATGGTGAAATGGATATACATTTGTAATTTATCCCAATGACGAGTATATAATTCCATTACATTCTACATGAAATTGATCCAGTTTAGTGCTTGGTTCAAATAGTGTCACATGAACAAATATATTCTAGCTATGCTGTTGAAACAAAAAGCCCATGAAGAAAAATATGTTATTCTGTGACGTCAATGATGGAAGAGTGTACTGTTTGAATATTGCTCAAATAATTCCCTTTATACTTTCTCAAACCCTGGTGTTTTTGTATACTGTAATTTAGGAGCTCTCAATTGCGATAAATAATGAGTTGTCAATTTTAGTTTGAATTTTCCTCATTCAATTCAATTCAACGACGGCTGTATGGCGAGTTGAAAACAGCTGTTTTATTCATTTTAATTCAAACCACCTATGCGTAGCTGGTACAAAAAACTGTTTTTGACTATCTGTACGGCAGCCGTAAGGGACATGTGACTAAGCCATTAATCTGAAACTCACTGTTTCTGTCCAATTTTGCAGAATTCTGATGATCAGTCTTGTTCGATAACTGATCTTTTTTTTTCTTTTTTGGGGGGATTTTGATCATTTTGGTCAGATGTAAGGTTATTCTGAATCTCATCGGTTTCTTCTTGCTTTTGGAGGATTTTGGGCTAAGGTGTATCAGATAATTGCTTAATCTGAAACTCTTCAATTTCTTGCAGGATTTTGGGCTAAAGAGGTATGTCAGATGATTGGTCGTGACCTGCCAATGATCTCAGCCCATCATCAGTACATGGTGACCTCTACGATCCCAGAGGTCAAAGCTTTGAAGGGTGAGATCCCTGTGATGAGAGACCTGGAGGGATCCTACTACCTCCGTATGGAGCGGGATGGGCTCCTGTGTGGACCCTATGAGAAGGAGCATAAAATGAAGCTCCAGGATGAATGGGCGGAGAATGGAGTGCCTCCAGGTAAATTCTTCATCTTTATCGAACCACTCCTTGTGAATTTTGAAGTGCTTGCAAATCAGGGGGTAGGAGGTACATGTATTCATCAACAGGTCTTGGAGCTACCTCATCGGCTTACAACTTGTACTTGTTTTTGATTGGCTAAGAAGTACTTGGTCTCTGACTGTTGATATGGTAGCTGTCAGACAATTAGAACTTTTGAAAGTTTTGAAAAGCATGATGCACTGATCCAATTATTTTTAAGATAGGCACATGGACAAGGCAAGAATGGGTTAGTGGCATGACAGTGCAACACTCAATTGATTTTAACAAGAATTGAATCTGACAATTCACCATCTATTCTTAAAGAATCTTCACATATCTACCTCCAATTGCATTATTTCTTTGAACATTCCATCACTCTTTTCCATCATTACAGTGGTAATCTCAGTGTTATCAAAGCATATATGTGTGAGCTAACCACAGTTCTCTTTAATACTAGGTCCTAGCATTCAGTCACTTTAAATATTTACTGAACTAAACAAACATAGAACTCGCGTCACATGTAAGCCGATTGGATTCAAAGTTCAAAGGTCTCCATACGATAACAATGAATACTGTTATAGCTTCCGTATAGTTCTCCTACAATTTCATCCATTAAGCCTAATTATTGTGATCATTCTTGGGATAATTTGTCAAGTCATCAGTTTGTGTTCATCTCTAAAATGTAGGATATTATTAACAGAGGCTTTCTTGATATTACATGCAAATTCCATTAGATACACAAATCTAAATAGATAGAATATATAAATAAGAAAAATAATAGGAAATAAAATTTGAATTCTAAGTTGCATAAAATGTGTACAGAAGTGTACATGCTATTGCTCTTTATTACAATCTGCTTTTCATCATCCTCTTATCTTTAATATTTAAATATTAATATTTCATAAATTCTTGGTTTTCATACATGTTAATCAGTGGTTGTATCGGGAAAGGGAAACTTTAGTTTTGGTAGACTTGTGAATTTGGTAGCAAGATTAAAACTACAGAAGGGTTTATCTCTTCCATATTAATTTGAAAAGTGATGTAAAGTGACATACAATCAATTATTGTAGAAGGAAATTTCCAACAAAATAAAAAAATACAATCATGCATGAATGTTAATATGAAGACAAATGTATATTATACAGCATTTACCAACAGATCTAATTAATGCATATTGAGGTTTCTTGGATTTGAATTTGAAATATTGATGTCATCAGCAGTTTCTTCCTCGAAGAACTTTGGTCCCTTGCCACCCCATTTAGAACTATTGACATTTTTCTCAGACAAACAAACATGCACTTTATCAGTTATTTACATAATCTGGGGGTGGTTTCACAAAGATTTAAGTGTGACTAAAAGTCCTGCTTAAGTGCTAACGTCTGCTTGATATTTAATGTGTAAACTCAATGACTGATGTAGGTGGTAGGGCATGTCAACTGACTGTAATCTGAACAATAAGGTGATGCATGTTTGTCCTACGCAACAAATCTATATGTAAATTTGAATTTGAAATCTTTGTGAAATGCCCCCCACCAGTATGCTCCATGGCTTTTAGTCAGCTAATAAAACACATAAGACAACGACTAACATTGTGCATGAATTCTCTATTCTTGCCATTATTTTTTTGAGCATTTGTTTAAATTCAACTGTAAAGATAGGTGTAAAAACAATTCTTTGACAAAAATGTGAATACAATAAACACTCGGGCGTTTTTGTATAAAAAAAATCTTCAAGGCATTCCGAGGCCCTTAGAAGTTGAATGTCTTAAGATGTCTTGCATATAATTTGAGATTGATATGTTGCCCTTTGCATTCTATTTTTTTCTCTCCTGCATAGCAGAACGAGACTATAGGCGCCGCTTTTCCGACGGCGGTGGCATCAACATTGAAATCTTAACCGAAGGTTAAGTTTTTGAAATTATGTAGTAACTTAAAGTATGTGGACCTAGTTCATGAAACTTGGATATAAGATTAATTGAAAGCTCAAAGGATAACTTACCAGTTTGAAGTTTGAGCTGAATTTTATGAGGGAGTTGAGTGAGGAGATTAATTGAGATCCCGCCTCGCACGTGGGCACTCATTCTTCGGAGCATCAAAATGTGATCGCTGTTTAAAATATCAGCTTCCATAATCCAGCTGATACGAACGAATATTAGCTCAAGTCACCACAGACTAATAGAATTAATTTCTCTCCAGAGGGAGGGAGAGGAGGGCAATTAATCTCCTCACTCAACTCCCTCATAAAATTCAGCTCAAACTTCAAACTGGTAAGTTATCGTTTGAGCTTTCAATTTTATTTCGTTCGTCTCGAGAGGAGACTAATTGAGATTTTGTAGCTCAGCGAACACATTTTGAGTTGCACTGTCTGCAAAAAGACATGTTTGTGCAGATACAAAGGATATACAGTATGGAACATGTACAAAGCAAATTTGTAATACCTTATTTCAACTTTACTACTGTTGTAGTATTGCTTGCGAAAATTCAGTTTTTCCATTATCAGCAAGAGGTTTATTGTAATATTGCTGGAAGGTTTTTTCTCTTGACCATCCAGCTTGATTCATGATGCTAGAAATAGGCACACTTGCTCTGATTGCTGCCGATGTTGCAGCCGATCTTGTAGAATGTGATTTGTACACTGAAGTGTCAATCCCGGCGCCTGCTAATGTCACTTTGATCCATCTTGATATGGTCTGTGATGAAACTTTGCCATATGGCTTGGTATAGCTAATGAACAGGCGTCGCTCTAGTCCTCTGATAGACTCAGTTCTTTTCATATATGCTCGTAGATAATTAACAATACACAACCTCCTGTCTGATGGATATGCCTTCAACTTCATAGTGAAACCATGGTGACCTGGTCTGCTGTGCTTGAGCAGTTCATCAACATGAAAACTCACTGAACTTTGTTTCAGTTCCATCTTATCTAAGTTTAACAAATGTAACGTTTGCACCCTTTGTGCAGAGACTAAGGCTAACAATAAGCAAAGTTTATGTGTAAGCTGTTTCAAACTAAGAGTCTTAGCTGGCGAAAGCCTACGTAGAAATTTGAATGCTACGCTGACATCCCAAGTGTCTTGATAACGTGCTTGTGGAGGTCTGAGGTTAAAGGTCCCTTTAAGAAACCTACAGATAAGAGGTTGTGTCCCCACAGAATGAACACTATTCTCCAGCGTTACATACATGGATAATGCACTTCTTGCTGCATTCATTGTACTATAACTAGCCTTCTCTCTATGAAAAAGTTCTGCTAAAAATTCTAACACAAAGTTAACTGAAGAACGAAGAGGACTTTTATTCTTGCTTTCACAAAATTTTGTCCATTTTGTCCAATATACTTGGTACTGACGTTGAGTAGACTTCCTCAATGATGCTGTCAACACGTCGGTGATCCCTTCATCTAAGCCTATGTTCTCGATGGGTCCCCTGTTACCCTGCAACACAAAAGATCAAGGCGATCATAAAGTGGGTGAGGTAAATTTGTTACAGGTTGTCTAAGGAGGTTAATGTCTCTCCTAAGGATAAACGGTTCCTCCACAAGGATGCTATTAAAGCATGGGAACCATGATTGTGTTGGCCAGTTTGGAACGACCAAAATGCCTGATGCCCTATCAGACTTGATCTTTTGAATGCATTTAGCCAATAAGCAGAAAGGAGGGAAGGCATAAAAATATAGCTTTCCCCAGTCTAGTGTGAATGCATCAATTGATTCTGCATTTGGATCTGGCAACCATGAAACATATCTTTGTGTTTGTGCATTCAACCTGGAGGCAAAAATATCAATTTTTGGGCTGCCAAATCTTTGGATGACTTTTCTGTATGCCCTTTTGCTGAGCATCCACTCAGTTCTATCATTGAAATTGCGTGATTCATAATCTGCTTCAATATTCTGGCTGCCTGGAAGGTGTGCAGCACTAAGCCAGATATTTCGTTCCATGCACCATTTCCAAATTTTTACGGAAAGCTTGTTACAACTTGGGGATTTAATGCCTCCCATGTTATTCACATAGCACACTGCTGTTGTGTTATCAGATCTAATTAAGATATGGGCATCGGATGTACTACTATGAAAAGATCTCAGCCCTAGATCGATGGCCAAGATTTCTAGATAATTAATTTCATTATTTTGTGCCTTTTCATATTCAGACTGATTCCACCTTCCCCCTGTATGAACTTGCATATTTGTGGCACCCCATCCATAGCCACTAGCATCTGTGCGGATTTCAAATTTAGGGTTTTCCCTTTTGATAGGAGCAAATGCACTATCTACGTGACTTATCCACCATTCTAGTTCCTGCTTCGACTCACATGATAGCTCCATAATCCTGTCATAATGCCCTTTATTCTTTTTTAAGGCTTCTATTTTTTCTTTCTCCATATTCCTATAAAACAATGGTCCATGCTGCACAGCAGGGAAGGTGGAGATTATCTTTCCGAGAACATGTGCGACATGTCGAATTGTGGGTTTTGGTTGCGTGAGTAACTTTTCACATTCTTCCCTGACATTCTGAGCTCTCTCTACTGGGAGTTTAATGGTCATGTCTACTGTATTAAGAGTAAAGCCCAAGAACTGGAGCTCATGCTGGTTTTAGTACTGATTTTTCTGGGTGAACTTTAAACCCTAATTCTGAAAATACTTGCAAAGTGGCATTAATTGCAGACTCAACGTTTTCTTTTGTTTCCCCAATAAGGATTGTATCATCAAGATAACCAAGTACAATATGACCTTTTTCACGTAGTGAAGAGAATACTGGTTTCAACATCTTAGTGAATAACCTGGGTGCAGAGGTTAACCCATTTGGCAGTGCCTTATATTGCCACGGTTGTCCTTGCCAATTAAATTGCAAGTATTTCCGGAATTCAGAATGAATTGGAATGGAGTAGTATGCATCTTGGAGGTCTACTGAAGCCATATAATAATTTTCTGCCAAGAGACAAATCACAGAATGGATATTATCCATCTTAAAGTGTTGTTTAACCACAAATTCATTTAGGTCTGAAAGATCCAAGATCAATCTTAGACTGCCATTTTTCTTTGGCCTTGTAAATATGTTGGAAAAATAACCACCCTTGATAAAGAGTGAGCTTCTTTCTATCACATTCTTTCCTTCAAGGTTTCTCAGTTCAGCTGATATCTCATCTGTTTCTGATCTGTTACGTTTAAATTGATGACAAATCAACCTTTCTGGATGTGGTAAACTTGTATCAAATTCTATCTTAAAACCCCTGACAGCTTCCAGTATTGTATGATCGGATGTGATTTTCTTCCAATTATTATAATATTGTTTCAGTCGACCTCCAACAGGGGATGCTTGGTCTGAATTATTTGTGCATGCAATTACATGATCATTTGTACAAAACAAAGAATTATTGCTACCTACCTCTTGGGGTAGAATGGTAGCAACTTCCCCTGGGATTCTCTCGATATCTGCCCTGAGATGCTGGCGGTTTTTTCACCATGGGGGCTTGTGACTGTCTGCGGCCCCTGATAGGGGCCTTTCTGTCCAAAAAAGGCCTGTAAGGAGAACCTGATTGTGGTCGATAGTTAGGAGTAGACCACCCTGCAGCTCTGTAACCTTGGCGGGAGTAATCTCCAGCTCTGTAAGGGTGGTAATTGGCGTGAGCTCGATAACGGCCACGGCCTGGTTCTGAAGTTTTTACAACTCGCCCAGTAGCTTTCTGCTCTTCGGTCATGTCCTTAACTCGCTTTCCCAAATCGTCCCCAAAAAGGAACTTTGTGACCGGAATAGTTGGTTTGCATAGGTGGCTGTATGCAGCATTCATGTCAGGCTTTATTTGTTCCTTGCGTAGAGCATTCATTTCATAATTTGCATTAGACAGCAAGGCCAATGCATCTTGTTGAGATGGAGAAAGGTTGCCCGACGAGATTGAGCGAGTGAAGGCTGTCAAGCCCCTAGTGAGGGACTTCTGTACCCTAGCTAGCTTGAGGTCTCTGCTTCTTGTTGAAGGAGACAGATTCTCCCAGATTACAGGATTCACTTTAGGTACGTCCATGTAGGGGCAGTTGCTTGGTGGCAAATATTTTATTCCAGTCTCTTCAAGGACTTTCTCCTCCAATTTATTGTTCATCATGAACATTGTTGAGCTAGCTATTTCTTCTTCAAGAGGAGGCCCCTCATCAGATTGGGCAGCAAACTTAGCTGCGAATGTGGGAATCATTTTCGGCAATGTGGATTCCTCTTGGGAAGTACATGTGATGTCATCGTAATCAACATCAACTGGTTGCGTGTACGGCCTTTGGCATGATTGGTACGGATTAATGTCATCATGATCATCAGCTGAGTCCTCATTATGAGCATGTTCAGCGTAATTAATGTTCGTCATAATCTTCCTCCGGTGGCAATGGGAGAGCACCAATGACACGGTTAAGCATGGATTCCAGTTTTGTTAAACGACTGTCAACATCAGCCAAGTTTTTATTTTCATCCCGTGAGTGGGACGACTGCTCCTTTTTTGAAGTTGAAACTGAAGCTGGAGATCCGTTATTGCCGTCTTTAACATTGCTTTGCTTCTTCTTATCTTTCTCTGGTTTCTTAACAGACCGTTTATCGATCTTCTTCCCGCTCACGGAGCTCTTGGGCTCATGACTTATGAGGCTTTTGGAGGTGGATGTGCTCGCGGGGTGCTTAGACCCATGGTGGAGCATCGCCGCCGGAGTTTCGGGGGCCGAGGAAGCTCTCGGTCTGGTCGCAGACGGACTGAAATCCGCCGACTCCTGATCACGAGCGTTGCTCGAACTCATGATAGAAAACGTAAAAATACGATTCCAAAGTGCAAGATATTATCACCTTGCCTTGAATAACTTCTGAAAATAGATATGAATAGTCCTTTGAGTAAAAATACGTCGTATTTCCGAAGAAAAAATCCTTTTTTCTGTAAGAGTGCTGCAGGTGTTTGAACCTGCTATTTTGCGATGAAGCGATAATGAGTGCCCACGTGCGAGGCGGTAATGTTGTAACCCGCACCCGTTGCGGTACGGGTTAACCTGCCGGTATGCCCCCGATCGCGGGTTGCGGGCCGGGCCGAGTTCATTCTCAAACCCGCAGACCGTCATGCGAAAAAAAAGGGAGAAGTAACGACGCATAATAAAAACATTAACAATGAAAATTGAGTTAGGATCATGTGCTTCTTACGTGGCGGATTCTTTTAGAGACGTAGATATTTCCTTTAAAAAAAATGCTGGCGTATTTTTGTCTTGAGAACAGTGAACAGGACTAGACTGAGACAGTTCGACATAAATACATCGAGTTGCTCTTTCGAGGAAGGAGCGCGCGCCAGTGCAGCGCAGCTCAGTCTAGTCAAAAGCAATCGCATAGGCCAATGAAACTCGATGTCGAGTTTCCCGTCCCATTTTTTCCAGCTCATAATGAGGATTTCATTATTTTCCAGAAGATGAAAGTTTGACCTTTTATAATCCTTTGAACGCACTTTTATTCTGTGGAACTGTCTTGAAGCCAGGGAGCAAATCAATCATTTTTTTTTCGGGGGTTCCATTTTCATTTTTTGGGTAATATTTCAGGGTCTCCATTTCTACCGTTTTGGAGGCTACTTTTTTCATTTCGGGGGCTCTTTTCAAATGCTACGTTTTTGTATTTTGAGGAATCCCTGTTCACTTATTAAATAAATTATTACTTATTGTTTAATATTGCATGATTTTAAAGTTATTTTTTTCATGCTTAGAATCTTGGATGTGGGTGTGACTATGAGTTGAACTTGGATATAAATGAATTCAATATCTAATTTCTACTCCATCTAATTCCAGTACTTGGCCATGTAATAAAGGCCCACATACCCTAACTTTTCCTGATGTTCTTTGAAAACGCAGATCTCCACGAAAATTGCATTTCTCTATGGGGGAGTCTAAATTTGGTGAGAATGAACTCATTAATAACTTAAATATACATGACAATGAAGAAATCATCTAACTTTATTGGCAGTTTTGAATAATATTCCCGAAATATAAACTCTGTCTGAAACATAAAATCACCATCATTGAGGCCTTTACAGAGCGAATTGTCCCCCAGAGCTCTGGCAGAGAGACAGAGCTCAGACTGGCTAGCTAGTACAAGTGCCAATGCGTACGTGCGTGAGCCTCCCGTCGGCCTTGTAAAACAGATTGAGTTTTGTTTGATGATTTTTTTGTCTGATATGCCGTATGACAACTCACCAATGCGAGGTTACTAGACTATGGGATTTATTGAGGTAGCTCGACTAAACCTCGAGCGATGTTCGTGCAGGCTCCACTCCACTTCACTCCCGCTACATCGGGTAGGTAGAGCGTAGTGTAGCAGAAGTGAAGTTGAGTGGAGCCTGCACGAACATCGCTCGAGGTGTGGTTGAGCATGCAGTGTCATTCCATTCACAAGAAAAAAACAAGAAAAGAATTACAGGTATTTACATGATATACAAGTAATTGTGACTGAAAAGCTTATATTAATGTTTTATATCAGTTCTGAATCTATATCTATGTCAAAATAGTAAAATAATGAATTATTTTCAGAATTTGATTTTTAAACGCGGTCCAAATTTCATAACGCGGGCGGGCGACGGGAAACTGAACATCGAATTTGCTGGGCAGCCTGGGCTACATGTAGCTAGCGCGCGCTGAGCTGCGGCTCCGATCCGAGGAGTTAATTGCGCAATGCTTTCGATTACGAGATCAGAGCCGACCCATTTCGGGTACAAAGTAACCCCCAAAAACATCTTCTCTCCGGAATAAAAGGCGAATTTGCAAATTGTAAGTAAATTCACTCTAGGCTAGGTTAGTAGTTGGCATATATTTTCGTGATTTGAGCCTGTATAGTGTGGGGATTGCAGAAATAATTTTCACTTTTCAAAGATAAATTTACTTGCGGGTTAAAACCCGACGGGTCAGCGGGTCCCGCTTGCAAATTATTGGATTATACGGGACGGTACGGTTCGGGTTTTCACTTGCGGGTTACAACATTACGAGGCGGGATCTCAATTAGTCTCCTCTCGAGACGAACGAAATAAAATCAAGTATTACTGAACATCCTGCTTGAGTTTCAGGTCATGTGACCAAGGCAAAGGTCATTTAGGGTCAATGAACTTTGGCCATGTTGGGGGTAATTATTTAATTGCCATCATTTCTTGGAAAATATGGACATAGTTTTTGAAATGTGGACATAGGGGTAATCAAGTATCACTGACAAGTAATATCGCTCTGCTATATGCACAGCAGAGCGAGACTATAGGCGCCACTTTTCCAACGGCGGCGGCAGCGTCAACATCAAGTCTTAATCTAAGGTTAAGTTTCTTTAATGACATCATAACTTAGAAAATATATAGACATACTTTATGAAACTTGGACATAAGGGTAATCAATTATTACTGAACATCCTGTCTTGGTTTCTGGTCACATGACAAAGGGGAAAGGTCATTTAAGGTTAATGAAGTTAGACCATGTTGGGGGAATCAATATCGAAATCTTAACCTAAGGTAAAGTTTTTGAAATGTCATCATAACTAAGAAAGTATATGGACCTAGCTCATGAAACTTACACATAAGGGTAATGAAGTATTACTGAAGATTCTGATCGAGTTTCAGGTCACATGACCAAGGTCAAAGGTAGGCAATGAACTGTGGGCATGTTGGGGGTATTTGTTGAATTTCCATCATAACTCTTAATGTTTATAGAGCTAGTTCATAAAACTTTGACATAAGAGTAATCAAGTATCGCTGAACATCCTGTGCGAGTTTCAGGTCACAAGGTCGAAGGTCATTTAAGGTTTATGAACTTTGGCCATGTTGTAGGTAATTGTTGTATTGCCATCATAACTTTGAAAGTTTATGGATATAGTTAATGAAATGTGGACATAGGGGTAATCCAGTATCATTGCTCGTCTTGCACAAGTCATAGGTCACTTCATCTAGGTCAAATGATACTTTGGGTTAATGAATATAGTTGCATATTGTATGAATGGTGTTTTTTGTGAATGATACAGTCATTTTCAAAGTCAGCACTACTGCTATATTGAATCGCATAATGCAGGCGAGTCTGCCAGAGAGGCTCCATTTGTCTTTAGAACAAAGTACAGGACTCATGCTATTAAAAAGAATTACAAATAAAAAATATGACAAAAATTTACATGAAGCAATATTGGCGATTGCCGAAAAGAAAATTGAAATAGTAAATTAAGCACTCCTTGTTGTTAATTAAGTTTAGTTAGCATTCTATCATTAACTGCATCCACCGACTCCTCCATTCCTTTTACTTCAAACTTAATGTACTGTATTTTTTGTTCCTGATATGATATTGATCTAATTTATAGTGATATATTTAGCCTATAGTCCTAACTTGAAAAATTACATTTTACTCAAGAAATTTGGTCATGATGCTGTGATGTAGCTACAATCCCAACCTCAACCCTTTTTACATGACTCGCCTCCTTAAATGTGACATCATATATGGCGTTAACCTCACATCTCTTATGTCATTTATTTTATTAGATAATAATCTTATTTGTGTATTTGCACTAGCCTGGAAACCGATAAGCTAAAAGAAAAACACTACAAAACTGGTTTATTCTGGTTCTTTGAGTTTGTTTTCTTTGGAAGTAAGTGCCTATATTGTCTGTTAATATAAAGCAACAAAGGATTTGTGTCCTTTGGTCTTTGTGCTACCATGAGGCTGGTTGTTATGACTCTTTTGTTTCCTGTATGAACTGTATGAACTTTTGAATATGCTTTCACTCTTATCTCATTCTCTCAAGTTTTCCTGTCAGACATTCCTGTATTTTATAGTTGGGTTAATAATGGTTTGAACCCAAACAAATTGCAACAATAGAATTTTCAACTGTTTCTGGTGCTATTTGCCCTCAGGAATAACATATTAAAAATCTACCAAAATCTGCATCCATGAAATTGGTAATTTTCAAGATGGCGTCCAAGATGGCCGCCATTCACTGAAAATGGACATAACTCACTCATTCTCTACCCTAGAATCCTATTTCAGTGCATATTCCTTGATATAGGGAGAAAAAGGATTTGTTGAGTGGATAAAGCACTCCGGGGTACCTGGAAAATCCAAGATGGATCCCAAAATGGCTGCCATAGGCTAAAAATCCACAATTCATCTATACCTTTAATACCTTACTTGGCTTTAATTTGGTTTCTATTCAATGGTTAAGGATGAAGTTGTACATTGGGACAAGTTACAAGGACAGTCAGTGGATTGGTGTGTCCAAAAATCAACAATTGCTTCCATATGGAGTTTAAAATGGCTGCTGATACTTAAAACGGACGAAGCTCATTTCATATCCGCCTTGGAGATATGATTTCTGTGTCTAAACCATGGTTTCAATGGTCAAATGATACATTGTGAAGGATTTGGCCTTTTCAATGACATTTATATTGCTACCATGATCAGTCCATGAAATTTTCATCATTCTGCACAAAAACCACATTTCAAGAGCTTCCAAACGGTGAACATGGATGGCCTTGTTCAAAGTCCAGCATTCCGATCCATACATAAGTGTAGACCATACATAGCAACGCAATGGACTACTAAATCCTTAACCATTGAATAGAAACCAAATTAAAGCCACTTAAGTAAGGAATAGATGAATTGTGGATATTTAAGATACGGCAGCCATCTTGGATATTCCAGTCACCCTGGATTGCTTCTCACTCGTTAGTACCTTTATCAAAAAATCATTTACCCCCTAGATCATGGAATATGCACCAATATGAGATGTTTAGGGTGGAAAGTAAGTGAATTATGTCATATTTCAGTGAATGTTGGCTATATTTGACGCCATCTTAAAAATAATCACTTTTCCAGGTGCGGATTTTGGTAGATTTTTTAGTATGTTATTCCTGAGGTCAAAACATACCAGAAACCAGAATACATGTAGCCTTGAAGGAAGGGGGGGGGGATTGTTTTGATCGTTTTGATGCCATTCAATCATTAAGCCCAAAATTATATTTACTGTACTTGTTATGTTTGTTTGTTTTGTTTTTTACTTTGTATTGATATTGTAAATTGACCCATTCAGCCCTGCTGCTCGTCAATATACATGTATGTGCATATACCAATAAATAAAAGTATTATTGATTTAAATAATCTACATGTAGAAGGTGCTGAAATTGGAATGGCCCAGTCTTTACCTGTTTTCAAATCATTATGGAATACATGAAGAATTTTCAAGTAGATCATCATTTAGTATTTAGCAATAGGGATGTTTAAAGTGCTGTAAAATATACATGTACACTGTACAGTATATAGTGGCTGCAATATACAAAATGTTATCATCATGTTATATTTATAAAATGTAGAATAGGTCATAATTTGGGCAATAAATTATCATTTGATATATGGAGCTTGAATGAAGGAGCCATCCAGCTAGCAACTTGCAATTTACTTTACATCTGGATAGGACATTCATGAGGTTCATTTTATTGTCTAACATAAATTGATTAAAAAACCAAGCTTTTTTAATGGTATTTTGAACTTGCAGTCAAACCTGCAATGCCCATAAGGAAAATCTGTCTTGTCCCCACAGTAATTGTCTCCCATATGAAAGTAATATGTGTTATTATTTTTTTCTTATAGCGCTTTGAAACGTTCATATAAAGCGCTTTAAATTATAAATTTTGTATATTATTATTATTATTATTATTATTCTTCTTATTATTATTATTATTGTTATTATTGTTTCATAATTTCATAATTTTATTATGATTATTATAGCCAGTGAATGTGATCTAGGCATAACAATGGCACTAGATTAACACAGACAAGATACATTGATGCACATGTAATTTGGATGTATGCTGAATGGTGAATTGTGTTTCTTGAGTTTGGGCCTGTTGGAAAAAGAGAATTACAAACTGGATATTAAACTGGTTGGTTATTTTCAGAACGTAATTGTTTACCAAGGTGATAAAAGAGGGTCAGAGAATAATGCTGACGTTGCATTTTATATAATGAATCCTGTGCTTAGAGGGGCACCTCCCTCCTAATTAGGAGGTAGGATCCTATCCTGGCTGATAAACCAATATTTAGAATCAACAGATTAATAATGTTCTATAAAGCAGTAGAGCCGATAATGTTTGCAGGGCCATGGTATTTTGATGAGGCAAAGAAGTTGGCATGATAACTTATAGGGGTTATATAAGGGTTACAGAAATATCAGTAGCTTTACATGACCAAGAATTCTCTCTTATTATACTCTTTATTTTTTACTCCTTTTCTTTCGCTCACTCTTCCCTTTTCTCCCTTTTTTTTCTTTTATCATCCTATAGTTTTTTTCCATGCTTGAAAAAGTATTGTTATAAGGACACCCCTTCCCTTGTTATACTGGCCCTGCATGTACAGTATACTATATATAGCAATACCTTTCAATGTTCTCGATTATCATCCTGGCTGCAATATTCTTACCAGATTTTCTCTTATTTGGACAAGTCTATCTTGACAAATTTGGGGTTCACCTATGAGTGACAATATTGATATATCCACATGATGTGATATTTAATATTAAGAATTTGTGAACATTGTTTGATGTGATTAGTTGAAGGTGACTTTGCTCTCATGAAAATGGCTAAAGTACTTGAGAATTATTACAAATAGATTGATGGAACAATGGGAATAATTATGTCACAAAGGGGGGGGGGGGGGGGTCAAGGGCTCCCTTTAATACTTGGCAATGATTCAATGAACTTTTCAATATCAGATGGAGATACATGTACAAAGTAGTGATTCTTACAATTTCTCTATTCATCCATGTTGTCCCATTATAAACTTCCAATATTCAACAGCAAATAAAGTTGTTGGGGAAAAAAGTATTTTCACCATTATCATGATCAATATTCTCATATCCTAAATATTAATCAATCATCATCATCTTCATCATGACTATATAGTCAAAATGAATTGGCATGATCATCACTATTAATAGCTAAACTTAGTTTAGAGTTGTTGACAAAGTATTTTTTTTTCTATTCGGAATATTTTCAGGATTTTCAAGGGCTAGGCATTTTTTTTTTTTTCAGGAGTAATTTGTGAATGATCCTATTTTCATTTTCCAGGATTTGATTTAGGCTTGTTTGAGCGTTATTTCATATTATTCTTTTAAGCTTTAATTGAGATTTGTTTGATTTATTTCATTTTAATCTTTCAGGATTTGGTAAAGAGTTGTTTGAGAGTGATCTTGATAGAATTCAGGACCATCTAGAAATGGCGATGGAACGTTTCCCGATCCTCGCTAGTGGTAACATCCAGAGTGTTGTTAGTGGTCCTATAACCTATTCCCCTGATCTACTACCAATCGTTGGTCCAGTACGAGGTCTTCATAATTATTGGTCAGCTTGTTCTTTCAGGTAAGATGTTTAATTTTTAGGTAATCATTATGATCCCTAACTGGCTAACATAGCAATTGGGGGGTGGGGGGGGGGCAAATAGTTCCCAAAGGGTCCAAAATAGACCTTATAAGGTTGAATAAAGCTCCTGTACATATATATTTTTACTAGGTTCAATTCAAGGCATCAATTGGCATGAAAAGAAGTAGAACAATAATTACCATTCAGAAAATAGCTGATATAATCTGGGTCCATCTTACAAAGAGTTGTGATTACTCCGATTAACCTTATCTATGGAAAGCCAGTAGCATCAACACTTAAAATGCATGTTTGCTAGAAATATAATCTAGATATGCTGTTAATTCATACATTCCTTGATTTCTTGAAAATTCAGAGTGCTTCTCCTTGCTTACAGAGGACATTGTGCCAATTTTTTGTACAAAAATGATGACATCGATGAATTCCATACAGTTGACGTGGGTCGGATTAATGGTAAATCTTTTTAAGATGGGCCCCTGATGTCATACGAATCTTCATTGTACCAGATTGTTTCTCATTACTATATGAATTTCATGAACTGCAATTTATTTTACCCTTAATCCTGTAGCTACGGCATCATTCATTCTGCTGGTATAGGAGAGTATCTCAAGGACTGGATCATGGATGGGGAACCCCCTTATGACTTGATTGAGATGGATGCTGATCGCTATGGTGATTGGTGTACCTTTGACTACCAGAAAGCTAAGATCAGGGAGTCTTATGGTTTCAACAATGCCATAGGATGGCCTAAAGAGGAGCGTTTTGCTGGAAGACCGACCAATAGAGTGTCTGGGGCGTATCAGTTGATGAAGGATAGAGGGGCCGATTATGGCTTTCATGCGGGTAAGACCCAATCTTCAATAGCGTTTTCAACAGCTCTGCCTACTCATGTCTTTTGATTTACATGATACATTGTCAGTGCTAAGTACATGAAGAGCTGTGACATGGTAAAAAATGTGTTGATTTAGAATAAAAAAACTCTTTCTCACTTTCCACACATTTATAGTGGAAAATTGTTTGACTACCCTTATTGATATGCTGTCGAACCCAATTAAAGATCAGTCAAGAACATGGTATGTTCGTTGTGCAGATTGCAATTCTTATTTATGTAAGAATTAATAGATGTATTAAGTTCATTTGATTGAAAATGTTGTAATGCTATACATGTGAATTTTATATTGTAAACAAGAATGAATAAAATTGCAGACAATTATCGTTGTATGGCCACAGTAAGTGAATGGATTGTTATTTGGTTTGGCATCACATATAATCATTATAACCCTAGGATCTCTCATCCCAACCCACAACACTGTCCTATTGTTTTTATTTTGATTATTTTTTTTGTAGGTTGGGAACAACCTCATTGGTTTTGCTTAGAAGGTGATGAACCTGGCTACAAACCTAGTTTCCGTAGGACCAACTGGCATGGACCTGTAGGAAGGGAATATGAGATGGTGATGAATAGAGCTGGTATCATTGACTTGACACCGTTTGCTAAGTTTACTGTCAAAGGTCCTGATGCTACCCAACTCATGGATGTCGTCTTGGCTAACAAACTTCCTACTGCTGTAAGTTGGAAGGGCTGTATTAAGGTCCTTGGTGATTACAAGTAAGGGAATGTTTGGGGGCAATTCAAAGTGTTTTTAGACATAATTGTTGCCGCCCGGTGCGTTGGCTCAGTTGGTAGGGTGTCCATCTCACAACCGGCAGGTCGGGAGTTCAAAACCTGGTCGTGTCAGACTAAAAGACGTAAAAAGATAGGAGTTGCTGCTACCGTTTGGCATTCAACATTTTGTGGGATAGAGTCTTGTCAAGTGATCAGGCGCTGCACAGTGGCTGACGTGCCCATGATCAATTGGGCAATGAATTTTTTGAATGTTTCTATTTTTAACAATGAAATATGGATTGATTGATTGATGTTTCCAAAATACAGCTTTTTCTAAGCTTTCCTAAAAAATGTTGACATATGAGGTTCTAGAAGTTCCCTGATGGTATGGTATTTTGAAGTAATTGTTCCTTCATCTATCTTCTCAGGTTGGAGGTTGTGTAGTAGGTCATATGCTGACACCCAAGGGTAAAGTATATGCAGAGATTACCATTACTAAGACAGGAGATAATGAATACTTCTGTATCACAGGAGCAGGTTCAGAAATACATGATCTCAGGTAGGTGTACTTTGCTTTGATTTGCTTTGATGAAATACTTAGCCGAAGTTTTACTTAATCCAAGTATTGAATTGAATGATGGTGTGATGCTTTATAAGATGGAATTGACAAGTTCATTTTAATTGTTCATGTTGTAGATGGAATGGACAAGTTCATTTTATTTGTAAAAACATAAAACATGGACAAGTTCATTCTAATTGTTCATGTTAACCAATATCAGTAATTATGCATTTAGTTGGCTATGGAGACTGATTTATATTAGAGTACAGTCTGACCTCGTGTTATATCCGGTGCCTTTGCAGGCCAGCCAACTACTCCTTTTTTTCTAGGAGTTACCCTGTTATCAACCCAAAAGAGGAGCACACACCGTTCTTCCATTTATTTATGATAAAAACATAAATCAGCCCATATATGTATTTGTATGGTGGGTATGGGTGTAAGAGTAATATAGTTTTTCAACACTTGTAATTTCTCAATGTTTAAGGACGTTCCACTGTTATATTTGTGCGCATTATGATCTGCGCATAGTTTACACTCTGCGCGCTGACGTCACAATGGATGAACAGGTGATTAATAAGCTGCGGGTATGAGCTGATTTTTCTCATCTTCTGCACTTTAACTGCAGATCCGATGCGTTATTTCATGAAGCTAAAAAATTGAATTATTCCATGGACCATTCAAAAAAATATTCTCTACAATTTCAAAATACTTTACTCTGCAGTGCTGCCAAGAATCACGAATATTACCCCGAGTTTGAATAAATGGTAGAGTGGTTTTGATTTTTTCTTCACATAGATACTAAGCATTCGGCCCATTTTTGGTGTTTTAAAAAGCACATTTGCTCTAATAAAAATGCTGATAGTTTAAAAACAAGCACATGAACCCCTATTTTTTAATGTTTGTACCTCTTAGGTATACCTTCCTCTACAACTCTGCAAATTTTGGTGAAAATGACATGGATTTTGAATAAAGTGCAGCATTTATTGTACGTTTGTAGTTTGTTACTGAAATTTTACATTTTTTAGATTGGGATTTTGTTATCTTTTACGCCATTTTTAAGAACTGACAGTGCTGTTAAACTTAAAATTGCAAACAAAAAGCACTATTAATAGATTCTCCATTCTAACGATACAATTATTAACTCTCTTGCGAAATTTGATGACCTTTTCATGTATTTTGACTGTGTAATGGAGGTTTAAACTCATTGTAGTAATCTTGGGCGGTCTAAAAGTGCCAAATTCTTTTGAATGCGCAATTCTTAAGAACATCAATTTGGGTGAACTTTGAAGCTCTATAGCAAAAAATCAAGCACATGGACCTATGTTAATTTTTGCATATTTCGAATATTAAGGTTCTAAAGTATCTATGTGCAAAGTTTGGTGAAAATGACATGGATTTCACTTTAACTGTGGAACGTCCTTAAATATAAGAATGCTAAACATGTCTTAATTAGAAAGAAGTGAGGGGGACGCACCTGACATTGAGCAGAAAAATTTGCACAGCGCAATAAGGACTCCTATTTTTCATTTTCCAATGTTGGCAGGCCTGCCTACGGACTGGCAACTGTTTGCATTTATAAAGTGAAACGGTCAGACACCATAACAAATTGAAGTTATTATAGAGTGTTTGAGATTATTGAAGGTTGGATAAAGGAAATCAAACTTAAATACTGATTGTGTTTGCAGGTGGATGGAGCAGAAGGCTTTTGAGATGAAACTCAATGTTGAATTCTCCAATGTCACAGAGGAGCAGGGTGTCTTGGGTCTAGCTGGACCTAAATCAAGAGACATCATGGCTGCCCTGACGGACTCGGATGTCAGTGAAGAAGGTTTTAAATTCATGAAGGCCAAGGATATAGTGCTAGGTGGTGTAAAGTGCTATGCTATTAGAATTACATATTCAGGTAAGTTACAGTAATTGAATGGGAATGATTATTGCAATGAAGTGAAAATAATGTTTAAAAAGAGTTGTATTGTTCTTCAAATGGGAGCGGGGGAGGGGGCAAGGTATTGTAATGTAAAATCTGTCAATAAGTATTCAATATTGATGAGGTTTTATTGTAATTTGATGATAATTGCCATCGAGTCAATCTCAACTCCTGGTGACCTCACGGACAACCTTTCTCCATATTGTTCTATCCTGTGACAGCGTACTCAGTTCTCTCAAAGATTTACCAGTTTCTTTAGTAATTCCTTCAAGCCATTTATTTCTCTGTCTTCCTCTTCTCCTTCTGTCTTGTACCTTCCCAAGCATGAGGTACCGCTCCATACCTTTTGATCTGATGATGTGTCAAAAATATCTTAAACTCTGTTTTACAACCGTAGCCTCAAGGGAGTAGCTCAGGGTTTTTTTTGTTCAAGGATTGACTTGTTCTCTTGTCAGTCCATGAAATCCTCAACATCCATCAAGATGTTGTAATTTACTCTATGTTAAATGGATTTTTATTGTATTTTGTGTTCCATCTTATGTCTTCAGATTCATTAAGCCAATTAACTCCAAGTAATTGATGATGATAATATGGAGAAGGAGGAAGGGAGGAGGACAAAGACGATGATGAAAACCTGATGATGATTTTGATGACAATGATGATGATTGTGATGATGGTGATGATGTTAATGATGGTCATGTTGATGATGACGATGATGATGATGATGACGATGATGGTGATGATGACGATGATGATGATGATGACGATGATGGTGATGATGACGATGATGGTGATGATGTTGATGATGATGCCCATGCACTGGCAATATATTTTTCATAGGTTCCACTTTTCATGTGCAATTATATTAGATCTGTTTTTATAGAAAGCTTCATGAAAAAGCAAGATATATTTCTCCCTAAAATGATTCTCTCCTCTGACTTGATAACAGGTGAGCTTGGTTGGGAGTTATATCATGCTCGATCAGAAACAGCTGAACTCTACCAAGCCTTACTACAAGCTGGTGAGCCGTTTGGAGTAGGTGACTTTGGTCTGTATACTATGAATGTACTCAGGATTGAAAAGGGATTCCGTGGATGGGGATCAGAGGTAAGATCTCAATCTCTCTTCTCCTCTGTCCTCCTCTCTCTGGAGGAAACAGAGCAAGAAATAGAAGTCATACATATAAAGCTGATACACCAACAATATATTTTGCATATTTATGTGCTCAGAGCAGTATTACATTATGTCTGGATAACCCAAGCTACATGTATGAATGGTTCACAGCAACGATTCAAACATCTTTTCTATAACTGTTTGAATTTCCTCATTGAAAGTACATCATGATTTAATGATTATAACAATAACGACAATGAAGCAGTGTATAAAATTCTTTATCCAGCTTGCAGAGTGCTGAATTGCACCAATTTTGAAAAGATACAGAGAAGAAAAAATGGATGACTGATGTGTTTGGGTCAAATGAGACAATACAATGTTTTTCTTGCTAAAACCATACTAAGATTTAAGAAGTCATATAATAATGCTTATTCATATCAACCCAACAACTTTGTTTTTTAGTGCATCAGTGATTGTTGATAGTGTCGTAAAACAACTTAACAATTGATCAATCATTCATAGTATGACATGTTAAAGGTTTTCTTGGAAGTAAAAATTGTGAGGTCTTTTTTGGCTCACACCAGCTATTAATAAAGAAAAGAGCATTATTTACTTTAATAGAAAATTGGAAATGTTAAAACCAGTGGGATATGAACCTTTCATCTCTTGCTTACTGGACAGCTACTCATATTTCATGGATTTAAAAAAAAATCATTTTGATACTAGATTAGTCAATTATCACCAGAATCCTGTTGCATATACATTTCAATACACTCATATAAGGGAGGTTCGCTGACACTTTTAATTTACATATCATTACCATAATTATATTAATATTTTGATATACATGTACCCTTCTTAATTTGATCAGCTATGTTTCTCGCTCTTCAGTTTCTCACTTGGTTTGAATCAAGATTACATCTGTGTATTACTACTCTCTTTCTCCTCTCTTCTGTCCTCATCTTCCCCCACCCTCTTCCCCTACTCTATTGTATCTCCTTTTCCCATTTTCTCTATATTCTGGTCATCCTTTCCTTAATCTGCCAAGTTACCCAAACTGTTTGTATTTTTATTTGTAAATAATATATTTATGTTTGATTGCTATATCATGTTATCATTTTATTGTTATATTTTGTAAAACCAATGCAATTCAGCCTAAATTGCTGCTATATGTGGATATTCTAATAAAACCTTCAAACCTTTCAAAACTTCAAACCTAGATGTTAACTGACAACAATCCTATAGAGGCTGGTTTATCTCCATTCATCAAACTCAAGAAACCTGCATCATTCATTGGTAAGGATGCGGTCCAGAAGATCAAAGATGATGGCTTATCAAGGAAGGTGACGCTCCTAAAGGTCGATGCGGATGATGTTGACCCAGAAGGCAATGAGACCATCTGGCTAGATGGCAAGGTATGTATATAGAACCTTCTTACAATAAATATTCCTGGCAGCTGTTTGATGGAGCTGTTTGTAAATTTGCACAACTTTACACATGACTCATGTCCCTTTCCTCTACTTAGTGAGATACCCCAAATCTATCTTCACTCTTTGAATAAAATGAGAGTGCATTCCAATAAATAACCATAGTCAAACCTTGAAATGTGTCAAGTTTTGTTTTTAGATAATAATAGTAATAGCTGGATTTTTAAAGCGCTTTTTGCCTGAGGATACCAAGTGCTGCTTTTATTACCCTGGCTTTTAATAGCCATGCTGCCTATAGGAGCTCTGACTGGTATTCAAGGAATTTTCTTCCTTCTGGGTACCCGTTCATTTCTTCTGGGTTGAGTGCAGCACAATGTGGGGAAATTTCTTGCTGAAGTAAAACATGCCATAGCCGGGATTTGTACCCACATCCCTCAGATTTAAAGATGAGAGTTATAACCACTAGACCACGATGCCCCCACACTAGATGCTTGTTAAGAAGAAGAATTCTAATCACAAAAGATTGGATTTCAATTGTAGCTGATGAGAATCTAAATGATTGAGAATCTGATTTAACATCAAGAAATTGTCACCAGTTATGTGTATTAAGTCATGCAGAAATTACAATTTTTTTTATCATCACACTGGGAAATCATGTACTTGTCCATATTTCATGTGTTGGCTAAATATCATGGGCATTGAAAAATAGACATCTTAGATTCAATTTTTTTTTAGAGTTGAACAGAAATATTGTAGGTAAAAGTTCTTTTTATTAAAGTTTAGAAGGATTACACAGGTTTTCCATGTTTGGAATGAAAATATGGAATTCAGAATTCTAAATTTTGTACCTTTTATTGTTGATTGTAACCTCTAAATCTGAAAATGCACTTTGGATCAGATTGATTTGGGTAAAAAAAAAACCAAAACATGATGAAGGTAGTTATAAGCTGACGGTAATTCCGAAGTAATCGAGAAACACCTGTTTGTTCCCATTTCTATTCCTCCAGGTTGTTGGTAATACTACATCAGGATGTTTTAGCTATCATTTGAACCAACCCATCGCATATGCATACCTTCCCATGAGCCTTCAGGATGTAGGGTCAAAAGTCGAGGTTGAGCTGCTTGGTACCAAATGGCCTGCTACAGTAATACAGGAGCCTCTAGTATTAACTGAGCCTGTAAGGAGGAAACAGGAGCAGAAACAGCGTTCTAGTTGATTCCACTAAGCTCACAACAATCTGAGCTAATGAAAATCAAAATGGACTATTTTCATCACATATATTTTTTTGTATCAGAAACTGAGCTGCCTTGTTACTTATTACCAGAAAAATTACGTAGACATACTTTATGTAATGTCTAGCAATCAAGAGTTGAACTGCAGAAGTTCTTTTCTTGTAACACGCAATTCTGTATCACAACAAAAAAGCAAATAAAATAACAATCAAAACTGTTTCTATCTGTGCAAGTGAGGTTATCTAATGTTAAAATGAACTGCCTTGTTATTGCCAGGAAAAATTATGCATTTTTTAATTTAAAATCAAGAGTAAAATTGAAGTATTATTACACTTTACAAAGTGTTTTCCTGTGACAATCATTTTCCATATTGTGCATTCTCTGCTTTTTGCAGCGGTCAATATCATAACATATTTCCTCTCTTCCAGGTTTTCCCCTGCCTTTACATATATACTGAACTTAGCAGTGGATCCAGTTTGTGAAGTAATGTAGTGTAGATAATGCACGGTTTGCTCGCTTTATACAGTGCATGATACATGTATTTCAAGCTGAATAAGCCCAAGCGCAAGATTTGTATGCGATATGTGTATGTGCGCAACATTAATTATATAATGTGCTCCTGGGCGGTTACAATTTACGTCACAATTGAATAGCCAGAATTACTTCATCAAGTTCATAAATAATCTGAAGTCAGAAGTAGTGACAAGCTAACAGGCATATAGATTGTTCCAAATAATAGCCTGAATTATACAGCTGTAGCTAATAATAACAATAATAAAAATATTGACTGGCTCCTCTTTTGGGAACATCAAACATATTGACCTCATCTAAAGACTCGGGCCAATACGATTCTGTTGCGGGCAATATATTTTACAACATTGAACTCTTCAAATCGTCTCTCAAAACTCACCAATTTCAGCAGATGTGTAGTAATTAGCTTAATTGGATGAGCCTGCGCCTATGAATGTTTTTAACAGAAATATGGTGCAATATGAATGCTGTAGATCATCATCATCATATAACTGATGTTCCCCTCAAGGCCAGTCAATATTATATAATTCTTCCAGACCTTTTCCAATAATAAGTTGTATTGTTGAACAACAGCTAAGAAAATTCCACCGATTATTGGACAAAAAACGTGAGAGAGAGAGAAAGACAGAGAGAGTTAGGGATTGTTTATTTGCTTGCCTCTCTTAAATACCAAAGATTACGAAAGATAAGTTTTAAAATATATTCAGGTGTTCAATTTCCCTTTTTTGTGATAAATTCAAATGTAAGTACTTTGTTATTAAAGTAGTTCTTGAAAGATCAAATAACTTTCGAAGAAAGGTAAAGTGAGACTGCACATGCACAATAAAATTGACACTTTTTATAATGTAAGTCAGGTTTTATTCCGTAAGCTTTACATTTTTCTGATCTTTCGATATGAAATAATGATATAGCTATTTAGTTTTAGGTTGATTTTACACATAGTCCCTTTTACATAATTGGAAAGCATTTTCTTTATTGCTTGCATGTTAGAGTGTCGTCTTGTAAGGTTATGCTCAGGCTCAGTGATACATGTATGTGGTTTCATGTTGATGTAATTCATACCAAAGATGACAACTTCAGTATTTACTTATTGTGAATCTCTTTCCTTTTCCTTTTCTTCTTTATTTTTTTTTTACATGTGAGAACTACATCATTATTTTTTATTAAAACATGTATTTTCTACTGCCAAACTGATTGATCTTCAAGAAGTCATTTGCCAAAGTCGAAGCAATATTGCAGATCAGGGCCCTGAAACATAAAAAATACAGTTGATCAAGCGTAACTTAATGCATGTAAGTTGGGCAGACCGTGTGCAAATATTGTAAATATAATCGAGCGTATGTATGTTACACCCCCCCCCCCAGGATATGCATGTGTTATTTGCATCTTCTAAATTGAACAGATTTTAGAGATTCCAAGTGATTTGACTTTGGCAGATTAGTATGTATAATTATTGTCATTACGTGATATGTCTTGATGCCAAGACACAATTGAGACATTTCTTGTTGGAACACGCCATTAGTGAACTTTCCGATTACTGTTAATTTTAATTCCTTATTTAATTTTTTTCCATTTTACCAGTGTTTTTTGTATATTATTTTATTCTGTTTGAATATAGATAAGAATATTGTGCCAATATTAATATATAATTCATTTTGTGTCAATTCCAATTTTAAGAATATTAAACATGAAATTCAATATAAAACAAAGCATTAAATCTGTAAATACCTGTTGGTATGAACAGTGGATTGAAATTGGGTGCAGCTGTTAAAAAAACCAAAGAGGTCTTGCTGCAAAAATTTTAAAACTTCAATGAGAGTCATGTGCACTGAAAGACAGCTTTAGATGGTGCTTAAATCTATTATAAAATGAAATTCAGGTTATACATAAAGATAGACAGTGAATTCCAGATTGTTGGTAAAGAACATGAAGCCTAGAAGAGTATGTTTATGTGCTACTTCTTTACCCTAGAATCATGATTAGAAACATGTTTAGAAAGACGTTTCTGCAGGATCACGGCTGCGTTTCATCCAAAGAAAAAGTAAACGTGTTTCAAATCACAAACATGAAACACAGAAAACGGGGCATTTGGAAAGACGTTTCTGCAGAATTCTGTTTAGAAAAATGTCAAATAAACATAACAGCGATTTAAATCATGCTTCTGTGATGTCATAATGTTGGCCTACTTCTGTATTCATGCCATACTGCGTGCTGTAAGTGGTACTCTTTGCTTTCGTTTCACACAGTAACTGTGCACATGTATTGACAATTAATGTTGTGTATCCTTTGTTATATGACACCTAGATAGATCCTTGTCATTTGATTGGTTGTTTGATATCAATCATTCAGACCATTTTACAATGACGTCATCTTCCGTGCAATTTTGGATCCATTCATTGTGCAATTTTGGATCCATATGATTCTGTCCATTGCACGTGCGCATTTAGACTGCAGGCACCCCAAGTAAAAACACTTGTTTGCAGCGTGCGTGTTGTATGGAACAATGAGACCGAGCTCACGCTGCATGAGCATACTTTGCATCAAAATTCATAATTTTCAAATAAAAAATGAACTTTTTTAGGTGTCATATAAATCAAATAATGAATGTTCTTTTCATTCGTGCACTGGACGTAATTCTTCATTCGATGAAAGATGAAATGACTCGGCTGTGCCTCGTTGAATGGATCATTTCATCTTTCACCTCATGAAGTATCCTGTCCATTGCACTCCTTAACTTTCATTATTTGTATACTATTAAACCCACATTGAAGTTGACCTATAATTCATGGGTCAAACTGTACACTACGATGCTCACTGGCTAGGCTTGAAGTGAGGGGGGAAACACTGTTGGAGAGAGGGCCGACTAATCCCTGATTTTGCTGTTAACATGATTTATTTTTGTGTTTGAATCATGATTCATGTTTGTGGTTCTAGCCTGTGAGATCGCATAAAAGCAGCCTAAGAATGTATTAAAAAGCAATTTCTGTTACACATTCCATCTGTGGTATTGATTCCAATATCTATTATTGTAAGTATGAATTGCACTTTTCTTTATCAACATATCAGATATGTACTTAGGGAGTTCAGTGTTCACATTTTTAATATACGAGTATTGCACACTTATAGTCAATTAACTAATACACATTTAAGATGTTGAATTGTTTAAATAGTGGACTAGAATGGGTTTGATAATTCAGAGTGTAATTATTCTGTCAACCCTCTGTTGCAAAATGTATAATCATTTAAGTTTGGTCGGATGAATATTTGACCAGGGGGGTGTTTCACAAAGATTTAAGTATGACTTAAGTCGCACTTAAATGCCAACGCGTACATGATATGCAACGCGCGATCTTATTGATAGATACGCATTAGTGCGCGTCTTCATGACACGATCTGACCAATGCGGTCAAGCCTTTCATACCGTATGCAACTCAGTATTTAAGTGCGACTCTAAGTCATACTTAAATCTTTGTGAAACACCCCCCAGATGATATTACAGTAACTGAGATATGGTAAAATAAGAGTATTGTATAACATTAGCAAAATGGATTGAGGCAAGACATGGCAAAATTTGATGACACCAACATTTTTAAAAACTGTTTTGTAACATCTCATTGGAAAAATAACCTAACATATTTTCAACTCAATCTTGCTCTTCCATCTTTCTATTTTTTTCTTGTATTGGCTGAAATCATGAAAGTATGCACGATTTTTCAAGTGAATTTTAACAATAATGATTAAAAGTGACCTTGATATATCTACACCACTTCTAATAAATTGATTGCCTTTCACAAGTAATTAATGAAAGTAGCAGCATTAAAATCCACTCTAAATTTTAATCTTATCCGATGTGATTTAAAGTGAATGGAAATCACTTTTGACTTGCAATGATTCAATCATGCATAAAGTATTAACGTGATGATCAGTACTTTGTTTTAATGTAAAATAGAGAGAGAGATGGGGGGGGGGTTACTGGGTATTTTTTGTGACATTGGATGAAGTCCAATGAAGGACTGTAAACCACACATGATGTAATGTATTGTAAGATGTGATTCATCAGGTTTTAATTGCTTTGGGAAGCTTTAGATTTCTCCTCCATGATCAGCCCTGCTGTACATGAACAATAAGGGTAATGCATCATGGGCTAGGTTGTGAAATATACAACTCATTGTTGCTAAAAAGAGAGAAAAATGCTGTCAAATATTGTTTTATAATTGTGTGATTTTGACATGTATTACTATGAAATCCTTTAATTATGTTTTGTCGAGGACATTCATGCAACTTAAATCACTCATCAGCTGTTGTACATGTATGTTATCAAATAACAATGTTTTATTTTCTATGAATAAAAGGAATGAATAAAAACCACTCAGTTCAGTCCAATTTGTATTCATCAATTTGTTTTGCGTAACTATACTATATTGAACTGACTAGTAGAAATTTGAAGTACTTCTTATTGCTGCTGGTGAAAAACTATGTAAATAAAAAAATACTTCGGAAATGCTATCCTTGTATAGAGTGCTTGATGTCCTTCACAGCAAGAGCTTTGAATAATAAATACAAGTTCACAAGGTTGATTGGAGATTCATCAAATTTAATTGCAACTCGGGAGTTTCACGCAACCTACGAGAGGTGCGAAAAAATATATATTTAGGAGTGTAAAACGGAACATGGTGTCACTTCATTTATGAATAAATGTAAAGTTCTTAGAAACAATGTATTAAGGGCTGTATAAATGCAATTATTATCTTGATTTTAAATACTTTACAGTAATTTTCTAAAAAGGTTTCAATGTCTACCACCTCCATGAATTTACAAGCCTGGAATTTACAGCAGTCCTTCACATAACTGTGTCAAAAATAAAGTTTAATGCCTTCTCTCTCCTTTGCTTATTTATTTATTGGGGGGTAGAAGCCATGTGTTTCATTTTCTCTTCAATTTTCTTCTTTCCAATCATGAATATTCAAACACTTTACAAATCTGACCCCTATTTTTCTCTCTTCTTACTTCACTACATGCCATTTTTTTTAGCTATACAGTGCGTATCGAAAAAAAGTTTACACTTAGAAAAATCCTGTAAAACAATATATTTACAATATCCTGAAGATTTTTCCACATTTTAACATTGGTAGAGATCCATGTAAGCAAATGACGATATAACTGTCAAAAAATATTTCTGCTGAGTGAGCACCACTTACTTTTGAAAAGTTAGTGAAAAATGATTTGCGCAGAACTTTGAAATATTATGCAAATAAAAGTAGACCTTAATCATGAAGAACACATAGAATTTAGCTAGTAAATTGATTTGAAGATATCTTTTACCTTTTTTAACTTGTTTCCTTGCCCAAAACACTTCGAAGAGTGCATTGCACCCCACCCCACTCCCCGAAGCCTTCGTGATTATATTTGCTTTACACTGAGCTGTGATTTACATGAAATGGCTTAGGCTTGATTTTCATTTTGTTAATCATTTTCAAGCTTGGGAAAAGTGTGGAGAAACAAATATTAAATGAAAAATGAAATGTAAACCCACTTTAAATAATAAAAACTTAGTGAAAAATGCTGGAGATGTCTGATATAAACTTTTGTTCAGATTCAGTTATGTCCTCAGATCTGGCTGGCACAAAAAGGGTAAAGGTTGTGCTTACTAAGTGTTGAAATTTCAATTTGGGTGGCAAAATTGTTACAAAATGCTTGAATGTATCCGTTTTATTTCAATTGACTAAAAGTGCAAGGGAAATGTATGAGAAATGTTTCGCAGGGTAAGTTTGATTTTGCCCTTTCTCCTTGACACAGCGTGAAAACAAGCATTTCTGCGCAAACAGATTTCTGTGAGCTTTACAAAAATGGACAGTGCTCACTCAAGTGTAACATTCTGTCAAATCTGTTACTTTCATTGGATAGATGAGACCCAAACCCAAGATTATATGTGAAAAAAAATTACCCACATGTATATTTTTTAATTCCCAGGGCTTTTTCAAAGTGTAAACTTTTTTTTGATACACACTGTAGAACAGAAATAAACCATTTCAGGAAGGCCTCACATATATGGAGTTGATTGTAGATCTATGTACTTTATGGAATTGTCATTCTCGTCATATTTACACTAACCCCTGACTATCAAAAACATGCAAATTAAATTTCAGGAATTAAGAAATTGTCATCTTTGATCAGTGACCCTTCCAATGGTCACTCATTGAGGACATACTGGTTTCTTAACTACATGATTATCTGACCCAAAGAACTACAAATAGAAACAAAAGATATTTATAATATCATATGCCTTTCTTTATTATTTATTCAAAACTGTTAGCATTGCACTGGCCTTACAATGTATGCATAAAAGAGTTAGCATTGATATCTGAAGAATAGTTGAAGAACATAGTCACTCACACTGCATTGGAAGTATATGCGTTCCTTGGTCTCTTATGAAAATAATGAATGTTTATGAGTGAAATGGACAGAATACTTTATGAGGTGAAAGATGACATGATCCATTCAAAGAGGCATAGCCAATTTGAATAGATCATTCATTTCATCTTTCACGGAATTAAGTATTCGGTCCATTTCACGAATGAAGAGAAAAACATTCATTATTTGGTTTATATGACACCCCAAAATAGATTCTTTTTCATATAAAATTTTGATGCAAAATACGCTCATGCGATGCGAGCTTGGTCTGTTGATTGTCGCGTACATAAAACATGCGCGCTGCAAACACGAGTGGTGCCTGCAGCATGGCCTGCAGTCTCTGTGCACGTGTGCAATGGACAAAATCGTATGGATCCATAATTGCATGATGAATGGATCCAAAATTGCACGTTTGATGATGTCATTGTAAATGGGCTGAATGATCGATATCAAACAACCAATCAAATGACGATCTATCTAGGTGTCATATAATATGAAAATAATTGTTGATAGTCATTTTCATTCATAAAGGACAATTTAATAAAACCCTCCTTAGGACTCTTGATAAAATTATGCACTACCGTTTTTAAACCTATTGTCCTGTGATATCAAAGATACAATTAATATCAATCTTTAATAGTCAAACCTTGTACCAAAGAGTTATAATCGATTGTAAGATATTCTTTTTACATTGGCATAACATAGCACAAGTTAGTAGTAACTAGCCGACATCTCGAACAACAAATACTGTGAACAGCAAATGATTATCAATACTAATGTGTCAATACCGCCAAGCTCGTCTCTCGCTTTTAGCATGCTTTCTATATTCAATTCTTACATAAATGTTATGAAGATGGCTGCCTCTGCTTTGAAATGAGGCTTGCTTTGATTAAAATCACATCGATATGGATAACTGACAGGGTTTGCATGAAATACTGCTTGGATTCTTTGGCTTGGTAATATGCTATGTCCTACACACGGAGTGGGTATCAAAATGAATCTCAAGTTAGACGGCCAATATTAAAAGATAATTCATTACTCTAATTTCAATTTGCCAGATTAAGAAAGAGCAACTCTTCAGCATTTTATTGATGCCTTTTACCACTGACACACAGATGAATACATCTAACAGACAACAGCTACAGAATCCATTTGTCAAAGTTTTGGTAAAATCAGTAAAGTGAATGAAAGCTAATCATTAGTAAAAAAAACCCAAACTATTCAGCTTTACATTCATGAACAAAGACTAAAAAGGGCTTTTAAAAATTCCCATGACCCTTGACAAAGAAAGGCTACAGTGAAAATTTCATCTCAACATAGCTTAAGCTTGCGAGAACTTGAAAAAAATGAAATTTAAGCCTGATGACTTCAACATCAATTACTTGAGTTGTGAATGGTGTTAGAGATACAAGTAATGTATCTAGGAAAAGGTGAGGAGTTACTCTCTCATATTCTGATTGATCTAAATCATTTATTCAATAATCTCTGACGATTATCCATTTAAATTTAGATTAACATTTTTTACAATTAGTACAGTGTATAACAGGAATTCTATGTGCAATAAAAACAAATTGAAGATTTCTTTTATAAGATTGGAAATCAATGTGAAATAACATAAATGAACAGGCAAGCATTTTGGGCCTGATATTGATTAAAAAGAATTACTCCATCAATTTGATATACCTACAGTTATATTGTATTAAATAAAGGTTTCATGAGAAGTTAACATGGTAGTTCATTTCCTTTACGTGTATCTTTTGAGAATATTCAAGCTGTCATGACTCATGCTACCCTATTGAGATGTAAGTGTCAACATAATGATAAATAATTATCAAAATACCATGAAATATAACTATATTTTCTAATGTATGTACAGATTACATACGAAACATGATCATAACCTTGAAAAACCTTTGGCCAATTTTGTATTCCTAAGACAAAGAAAATGATTTTCAAGTCAATACAAAAAGCTTAAATATTTGTCCCTCAATACACATAATATCAGTCTTCAGTCTGCACATATTTGTTTTCTTTGTGTATAGGTATGCTGCACTAAAAAAAATACATCATATCAACAGAATTTTAAATTATTTTCATATTCTTCGCTAAATAATATTTGCCAAAGTTGTCCATTCATCCTGCAAAGAGATATATGTCTGGCAATATTTCATTTAATGTAAATTACCAATACATTTTACTCTTAAAGGAACGTTTTCTTTTATTTTTTGCTTCCTTTCATTAGATAGACAGCATTCATCATCACATTCTATGTATTTGGTAATGGTATGGCTTATCAAATTGCATAAATATTTACAGAGACAGTCCAAAGCTTTTAAAAGACAGTCATAGATATTTTATTTGTTTGGAAAGGGATAACATTGATACGTTACTATACTTCTGTAATCTGCCCTTTTATGATATTCACATGCACACAATTTCAATTCATTTTTTTTTGTTGTAGAAAATTGATAAATTCAATTTGATACAAACATGTTCTAAGAAACATGAAAATTATCCACATTTTCACACAACTCCTATCAAAATAAGAGTTTATTTCTACAAGAAAGCTGCTTATAAGAATCCTTACTACAAATAGAAACAATTTATTGACACATTTTGAGCATACATGTATATGGCACACATTATTTCCCTTTCACAAATTCTTAAACCTTTTGAATTTTCCCATGAGTTTCTACAGAAAATTACATCAATATACGTGGATATGTAGAAAAACGCATCTTACTGGCTACTAATGCTACTCTTTTGTGACAACACATTAAAACTAACATTATTACTATCATGATTATCAGTTAATGTTAGGAAGATCCACATACAATGTAAGCAAACAATAAGGAGAAGAACTTTGACCAATGCCACTTCAGTAATGAAAGGCACAATAAACATTAAACTTCATTATCATACGTATACAGGTATTATTATATAACAATATATTAGCATGCATTTACTTAAATACTATGGCATGATTATTACTACTAGCACCAAGTTTGCAGTAAGTTTCTAAGATTAATAATCAATTTCTAATTCACAATCTACATTGTACAGTAATCAATAATTTTTAACCAAGACATAGGAGATGAAAATGCAGACAAAATATGAGTTGTCGCTCTCTTGAAATGCAGATACTACATTAATTTGGCATTTCCACATTTCCGTAACATTTCCTAAACAAGCATAATAGTAATACAAGTGCAAAAACAACCAAAAACATTTATAATCTTTGAACATTTCTTTATGGCCATGAAGTAGAATAGGCATGAGATTTAATTTATCCAAATTTCAGTGATGAATGTGTAATTGCCATCTTTTTCACTTGTATTATCAACGCCTGCAAGTGATAAAATCTATTTGTGATCTATTTCTTTGAATTCACAATCATATCTTAATTAGACATCGGTAGCAGAATATACCACTGGCATTGCATAGAAAGGACCCATTCACACAGAAGTAGATTACAACAGACAAAGAGCATAAATACATTATATTGGACACATGAAGATATATAGTACACATACACTACAACATGCAGACGAACAATACAGAGTACAATTCTTACAAGTCATGATAAATCATGTCATATTCCTATGTTTTTATGTACACTAAATTTATATTCATGTACAAGGTATATTTACATAGCACAACTACTCATCTTGACACCATGTCTTTCATCTATTATTTTACTTCTACAAATATACTGACATACAAATTAAGCTGGTCCAAGCAATCAAGTGAAGTTTGTGCATAGATTAGGGGAAGTCCCTTGAGACCAAATGGACTTCCCCTAACCTACAGATGGTCCATTATCTCAGGTATTTGTACTTGAAACAGACAGGGATGCATAGTCAGAAAACATCATATCTTGGGTGTCACCAATTGATGAATACTGTACACCTAGCCAATGTAGGACAGGACAACAGTTTCCAGTCACATGGTATTATCTGACCAATTAGATTGCCTGCATTGCTCAAGCTATCCAAGACTCTATAATATTGACTTGATTGCTCGTATTCTGAAGTCGGGTTTAATTTAAACTCTGGTCGAAGGTTGTGGTTTAACGATGGATAGCCCATAGTGAAATAAATCTCTAAAAGTAAAGGATTAAACAAATCAGCTCATTTGATTCTCAAATCATTTTGAACTATCTGGGTAGGATAAATTAGATAATTGTCTTCACTATTAAATAATTAGGACAGAGCACAGTGAACATGAGAAGCATTCCATGTAAACAACATTTTGACATGTTTGGCTTCCCATAATTTTAGCACAGATTTAGACCATGGTCTAAGTTAAACCCGAGTTCAGAAAACAAGCCTTCAAAATTGTGATACTGACCCTTTCCAAATAACCATCTCGAGATTAATGTGCAATTGTGTATGGCACTCTGAGAAGAACTCACAGATCAATAGAAAGTTAAAGAAAATCATAAATACTTACTAATGTGTGTTAAAAGGACATGGTTACATGTATATATCTCACGATCCATAAAAATAATTCAGCATGATTAAAATATTAAGTTTGGTCCATGAAAATTTTGACCATATTCACTGATTTTTTTCCAAGTCTATCAAGCCTCCCTGGTCCATAATGTTTTTCTTGTCAATGACAACAAAAATCTGATGCGCACCGAGCACAATTAAAAAAAACATACAGAATGTTAAAGGTAAAACATACATAATCATGGTCAGAAACATAATACAGATAAATAATGGAACTTTTAACAGAGCAGATATAAAAACATTCATGATACCATCAGTCTAATATTAAAGCCCATAACATATTAACAAATTCTAAGAAACCCTGTGAAACATAGTTTGGCATTCTATCACAAGTATGGGTAAAACATTGCAGTTTTGAACATTATGATCATTATGTGTCAGTGATATAGAGTCTGATAGCGATCATCTCCCCCACCTAACATTGTTTTAGAAAAATGAGAGAATATGAATTGATTGAGTACTACTTAATCTGGATTACCATCTAAGTACAAAATTAATTTTTCAGCCATAAAACTGAAATCTATTTCATTTTAAGGGTTATAAAATTGATCTGATTAATTATTGGATTGGGACAGTGAAATGACCCCTCTTCTTAGAAGCAATTTCAATCATTCTGGACCTCAAGATTAACTCATCCATATGCAATGCATTAGATTCTAGTGGAAAGACTACACCAGGCTTTTTTAAACAATGCTAGATTATGACAGAAAACACACACATCCCTCGCAAAAAAGTACTGTCAGTACTACAGTATTTTGCAGTAATTTGTCCAAATTACCCAAAATAAGTATTCACAGGCGCAGTTCTTTATTTTTTCTTACAAGAGATGTAAAGAAAACAAATTCTTGTAAGTTTGAGCTGATAGATAATACACATAAATGTATTTGTTGGTCAATATTTGAACTCATCATCCTCGGCAAGAGTGCAACAAGTTGTTGAGTTACTATGGCAAAGAGTTATCTCAAGTTGTCACAGTGAGTGATAATCTACACAATTTTGAAGGAAATAAATAACATATAGGTAATACTGTCAAAAACATGACAAGAAACATGGCAAGAAAAATAAATGTCATGATAAAAAAAATGCATTCCTAGTTATCATAGTAAAGGAACAAAGCAATAGCAATGCCAGAAGAATTAAACTATGATTGCGTAAATGTAGAAATAAATCTACTATGGTGTGAATGGGGGTGGCCACTGTTAACACATCCCTCCATTTTGCCTGATGCAATACATCCCCCATCCTCAACCAAACCATCTTAGTCTCCTTATCTTGCTTCTTCCATGGAGGCTGTCTCCTCCTCCTCAAGGTGTCCACCTCCAATTCAACAGCCCTATCTAAAACGTGCTCGTCTCCTTTCCTCATCATCAAATACACATAACTTTTGAGCATTTCAATCTCTTTATCAAAACAAATTATATAAAACAAATTGAAATATAGATAACTCTTTATAGTTGGACTGGACAGAAACATAAACAAATGTTTAAACAATAGTTTTACCCCCTAAGATAAATGCAGTATAAAAGTTTCTCTATTCTATATAAACGTAAACTACAAATAAATAAATGCACAGAACAGCTGAAGATTTTTTTTCATTCAGAGATAGAAGGTATGATGTTGCAGTTATCGTTTCTAGTTCATTTACAAGTCATTTGAAGTCCAATCCTGGGGCTCTTATCTCATACTGCTATGGCAATTCATGGGAAGCTGGCACAGTTAGCACAGTCAAATATGTAAGCATCACAACTCTGCAAAATAAGTTACACCAGACAAGAAATTATAATTGTATTCAAAAGTTATATAGCAATTAAAGTCGCCTTGTACAACAAACACTTTCAAATTTTCTGTGAGATATCAAAAGATCACTGGAATCTCTTGAAGCATAATTGCACCTCTCTAACTCCCTGGGGAGGATTTTACACCACATATAGACTTTATTATGACGTATTGCTTTAATAAACAATTTTTTTCTCTTGTCAGGATAGCAAAAAAAATTTCAATGTGGATTCATTTACATCTTGCTGAGATTTGTGGCATCGCTTTGCCATGGGATGTCTGAACATGCCTCGTTAACCTCATTAGTTAACAGAGTTTAAAAAGAGTAATAAACAAAATGAAATTTAACCATACAACAACAAGTAGAATGTGGTAGGGAAGAGAAGATTAGAATACAGAGAGAGAGAGAGAGGAGATGAGAGAAAGAAGAGAGAAAGAAGAGAGAGTGATCAAGAAAGAGAGGAGAAGGATGGAAGGGGGAGACAGATGGGAAGACATAAAGACTAATAAGCTTCACTTATAGCATATAGTGCTAATATCAAGCATAGATCCTTTGATTAAACTCAATTTGCACTTGATTTGCATGCAATCAAAACTTATTGCAACATCAAATTATAATTGATTTGTGGTTAGGTTACTTGTAATGCCCCATAAAAGAGCGGGGGGGGGGGGGTATATAGAAGATAAGCCTACCATGCTCATGGTATTTTCTTCTTTCAGTTGTTGATGAAGGTTATATCTTCTCTCTAGAGATGCTTGGGTGATGCAATCTACAGAGGAATAGGGAATGATAAGGTAAGCTTTTTTAAAGATACCCGTTTAATAGTGAGAGAGGTGGTGCTTGGGCTAGTTAACTACTTTGACACTTGGAATGAAAATGACTACAGATCAATGTTAGAAAAATAAAAAACATGGTATGTAACATTTGTGTGAGCAAAATTGGTTAAAAATGGCTAAAATAGTTACAAACATTGAGTCTTGTATGCAAGTCTTGAACAAAGCCACTGGATGTCAAGAACAATATGATTTCCTTTCCTGTGAATACGATTTGTGTTATTGAAGTATAGAGCAATTGCCTGTCTTCTACATTTTTCCTTCAAGATTTCTTTGGAATTCCAACAAAACTACCTTTTAGTGACATGATAGCTTAGAGATACTGAAAGCAAATATGTGGCTTAATGTCTAAATATAATAAATGACCAAGGCAACTTACTCTTAATGTTAATAGTGGTTGCCTTTGTGACACTATAAGCCTGTCCATCAATAGTGGTCTGAGCTGTGCATTCCAGGGTGGTTGTATTCCCAGTGATAGCCGACTGAACGGTCAGAGCACTCAGCTTGTGGAGTGGGTAGTCATAAAGCTGATCTAAACTAATAAGATGACCCATGTCATTGATGGATTGACCTCCGCCCATAGTCCAGTCTAGAGTAATTGGTTGACAAAATGGTGCGGTCTGGGCGTGGCAGACTAGCTGGATTATCTCATTCTCACATACTGTCATGGACTGACTTGGCTCCATGGTTACATAAACTGTAAAACAAATCAACACCTACACATTAAAGCCATTCAATCTTTATGACAAACGTAATTTACTAAAGAGCCATTTATTATCATATTAAATACATATATCTTTTTAACTCTCCATTGAATGATTTAAATAAGGATTTAATCCATACATGCAACCCCCATACCTTCATCATCTTCACACATGTATGTACTTCTAAATTCCCCTTTACAGATAACAAATTAATTTTGATTTGGCAAAGGTTACCTGTGTATAGCAGTGTACATTTTCAGAAATACACATGTTCACTGAAAAATACACATTTAAATCAAAGTTAATGTAATGAGGACATCTCATTGCATTCCTATAAAATAATCAACCTTGTAAATCACACCTACATTTTCTCCCTTGTTACTTCACTTCCCAACTGCTGATGCCATCATAATTTTAGAATATTACAAATATTTACATTTACTAGATAACAGAGAAAAACAATTTCAGGAAGGTGCCATATAGCATTCAGACATAAATATATTATAAAATGCCCTATAACAAATATCTTTAAAATAAATAATTCCTATTTGTACAAAGTGCAAGATATAAAAAAAGACTCACCATCAATCGGGTTCTCACTGCATGTCGTTTCACTGTAAATAATAAAACAAAATAAGCCAAGAAACATTAGCAATCCCATTTATACCTCTTCTGCTTGTAATACATAGTAGTACAGAGTAATCATGTAATACATTGGGTAAGATACCTTTAAGAACTTCACACCTATATATTTGTCATTAATCCTACATGTATATCATTGTGAAGTAAACACTTAATAATAATTCAAACCTCAACCAATATCTACACATTTTTTGTTGCAGGAGCAAATGTACCACTGAAGATTGTCAAACAAACCCTGAAATAAAAAGGTTGGCAATTATGACGCCTATCTAAAAAAAAAAATTGGTGGGTGGCTAATGTGAAATAACATTTTAGAGCAATTTTTTATTAAAACATGCAGGTAAAAATTGCAGTGGAAAATTGGATCCGCATATTCTGACGTAACAAACTTCATCTCAATAGAAAAAAGGGCCATAGATCGCCGTGGCAAACATTTCTCACAAACAAAATATTTGTAGAACGGGGGACTTGTAGAGGTGTAAGAAAACATGGAGAACAGATGACTCCTGATACATACCCATAGCTTTTACAGCAGCCCCCTTCCCATCGGCAGTATCCATACATCAATTCAGAACATCTCCTTTCACAGTTAGTAGCACAGTTATGTAATGGTACCCTGTATACGGCATTATCAGATACAACTATAATGTGACGGTTTGTGATATCACCGGCTAGCTGTAGACCCACCACAGGTTGCTTGTTATCCTGTCAGAATGAATCAAACAGAAGTAAACAATCAGATGTGTCTGAATCCATTCTCCATGATAATAACTTTGAGAAATAATAATATGCATTTTCCAATTAATTCAAAAGATTGCTTAATATATTATTGACTCCTTGTTTGTAGAATGATTAAATGACTGATGGAATAATATTCCCATTGGATGATTTGCTGATTGAGTTTGTGATGGAATACTAACATGAAAGGATGATGGAAGATTCTTGACAGTTTTATGAAACACTCCCAGATCTCCATGGCAGCCTCAAAAACAAAAAGTATCAACATACTACTACTTTGGGAATCGTAAAAAGCAACAAATTGAATTAGAGCCTGTAGGAGAATGGAAATAATTATTGCTAAGAGTGGCAAAAAAAAAAAAATCTATGGCGTCAGGGAGCAATGAGCGGAAGGGACAGCTTCCAAAGATTAAGACAACCTACGCGCAACGATGATAAAGGAGGAATGAGAAAATAAAACATAAAAAAATTAATTCAGTATAAACCAGTAGAGCGAATGGAATGAGGCTATACCTGAAAGAAAGATACACAACTGTGTTTGTTCTAAGTATAGTCCTTGAGAAGATGGTGTTTCAGCTTTCGTCGAAAGACATATATTGAGGGTGAATGTAATGAATAAGATGAAACTAAAAATATAATCATGAATAAGTATAGATATTGATATAAATAGCAGGACAAGCACTGCATATTGTGTGATTGCGCACTCTAATTCAAGCACGAACTGGACTACTGCCATAAAGAATAAGTTATTTTGATGATAACACGCATTATACACTGCAAAAACTAAACGGGATAGCGGGAATCAAATGTGACTTTCACAGTGAAGCTTTTCTGCATTCCCCAGTACACGTTTGTGGTGAATGTGATGAAAATATTCTTGGAAGGATTACCGTGTGAAAGACACATCTCTGAATTTTGGTAAGCTGCCTATGGTAAGGCTGATAATAATCATTTTATTTGCTTATATAGCACTTATCGCTTACTTTTTCAGATACATGTACTTACCGTCACAGTTACTTCATAAACGTTGAATTCAGTTCCATTATAATACGCTTTCAGTACAGAGCCAGATTCTAATAGGAAAAAAAGAAAGAAGGGTATAAAGACAAACAAAAAATTAAATAGACAAAAAAGTGAAAGGTATAAACTTACAAATTTTTATATTCGTAAATCACTTAATGGTTTATTTGTATTTGAAGGTAAAAAGAGAAATCCTTAATCTCTTAACTTACATGTAAGCACATTGAATATAAATATCGATTATGTTCTATACTTAATAAAGCTTCATGCAAACAAACTGCATATTGATGAAAGAATACCTATTCAATGGAAAGAATTTGTATACAAATTTTGTTCTAGTATAGATTTAATATCTGGAGATTTATTTGTAGATCAAAAGATACATGGACTGTGGGTTCATGTATCACTTTCAAAATCAAAGTTGTGTAATGTATGGGGAAATGTTTAGTTCCTATTATCTTCCTGTACTGATCTATGAGATTCCTAGAAATCTTCAAGGACCTTAGTGACAGAGAAGTACGAACACAAGTTGGGAGCAAACTGAAGAACCTTCTAGACAGAGACCCCGTTGATAATATTGGAAAGATTGGATATATGACAACCACATTGTCAGCAGGGTATCATGGGAGTTCATCATCTATTGCTTCCCTATATCATATGCCAAGTCCCTGGAAGCAACTGCCACTCGCTATCTCAAAAAGTGGGCAGGATTGTCTAGAAGCTCAAACTCATCAATTCTGTATAGAAAGAGAGAAAACAAAGGATTGCAACTTAAGGCCCTCACAACCCACCTCAAATGCATGCAAGTCGTGAAATACCACATCATGAAATGTGATCGGCCATACCGAAATGAGAGAGAAGTCGCAAATCAAAATTCCTAGAAATTCGACGAACTAATAAAAAAGTCGAAATTTTGAAGATTTTTTTTTCTTCATTTTCTGATTCTTCCATGTTTCATGATTACTCTGTGAAAAAAATGAGTGAATTTGATGACGGGAAAGTGATTAAAAAAGAGTTTTTCTGCGAGTGTTTTTTTCGGTCATTTCGAAATTTTCTGATACTTGGCATGCTCGACTTGATCGAATTTTGCTTCATACTAAGCTCCGCCTCTAGCAACGTATGCCATTGTTGATTGGCTATTCATTTAAACTAGAGTACAGCTGGCGGCGTCCGACCGGCTGCTTGATCGATCGGTTCAATGAGCTTCAAAAGAAAGATCAAAAGCATCGCTTTCAATACGTATTCTGAAATTGAAAAGGGGGCTTCTTGACAAAAGTTAACAAACTAAAGGATTATTTTTGTAATAATGGTAGTTGGTACCAGGCGGGGGCGTTAGCGATAGATTAATAGGCCTACCTGATTTAGAGCGTATAGCTTGTCTATAATCGCGCAAAAAGTCATGCGTAAACGCAAAATTCATAACACGGTTTGTTGGCGAGGATTTATTTCACGAAACATAACATGGACATGTTGAAGATTCTCTTTATTATTTGCAAGTGATCGGGATGTTTCGAAGAGAAAACTTTATTTTCAAAAGAAATGGTTTAAAATCCATAAAAGTATTGTATGTTCGCGAATGTGGGTTAATGGATCTGCAGTATCATTAACAAAAGAAAAAAAGTTTATCATGAAAGCTTGGTGGGCTTCATTATTTCCAATTATTTTTGCCTTCAATTTTTATCATGTTTGAATGAACGATAGAGAAAGAAATAACTGTCAGAAATAACAGGAAGTCAGAGACAGTAGAATAATTATCAACTTCGACAAGGCGCGGATTCAGGGGGGGGGACGTCCCCCCCTTGAGAAGAAAAATTAAAAATTGTAATGTAAAAATGCCATTGAAGCCGAGATATACCCCGGGATGTACCCCCCTTCTGAAATTGAAGACCAATTCTTTTTTTTGCTTGTCAATTTTTTGGCAAGTACGAAATATCCTTAATTTATGGTTGAAAACCTTTTTTTGGAAAATCCTGGATCTGCCCCTGACTTTGACCAATGAAATATGGCCCGAAAGAACCATGCAGTAGACCTGCATTTTTTATTTTTTGATAATGGTATACGGGTCTTACGATATTGATTGAACATATTAGTCATTTAAAATACACCTATTGAGATTAACATTAACCTACAAGTCATTGTCATGTTGTCCCCTTCGACTTTGTCCAGATCTATTCTCTCTTTCCCTCTCTGTTATTCTCTTACCTTCAGTTCTTCTTTCGTCTTTCTTGTGTTTTATTTCTTCCTTTCTTCCCTTCTCCCCCTTTTCGTTCGCTCTTCTCATTCAGGCCATTCGGTCTCTTCTTTCTAAATCTCCCTCTTGTTCTTCCTCAACCCCTTTTACTTCTTTAATCCTAATTCGTTAATTCCTCTTTTGTTTGCCGTTCTTGTTCCCTTTCGATCTTCTCTTTTTTCTATGTCGATTATTTTCTCCTCCTTTCCTTCTTCTCTCTCCCCTTTGTTCACCCTCTACATTTTTCCCCTATTTTCCCCCTTTTCGTTTCTATTTACATAATTCTGTTTTCGTTCTTCTCACCCTTCGATCTTCTCTCTTTTTGCCGGTTTTCTTTCTTCTTTCCTTCTTTGTTTTCTCCCTCCCTCACCCACCACCTTATTCCTCTTCTTTTTTTATTTCGTTACTCTTTAATATATTTCTGTTTTCCTTCTTCCTCTCACCTGCTCATCCCCACGATCTTATTCCTCCTCTCCATTTCTTTTTCTCCTACCTCGTCGATCTGCTCTAATTTTTTGACCTCATTTCTTCCCCTTTTCCTTCTCCTTTCTCTCTCTTGCTCATCCCAACGTCTTATTCCTCTTCCTTTTCCCTCTTATTTTTTGTTGTTCTATATTATTCCTTCTTCTCCCATTCGATCTTCTATTTTTTTTTATCACAGCCGTTCTTTATTCTTCCTTGCCACACCCACCGTCTTTTCCTCCATGCCCCTTTTCTTCTTGTTCTTATCTTTGTTTTATCCTCTTTATGTTTCGGTTTATCGTTCTTTCCCAGTTTGATCTTCTCTTTTGTGTGTGTTAGCAAGTGCCATTTTTCGTATTCCAATTTTTACCCCCAAATGCCATCACGAACGTGTTTTGTACGTGCAGCGCCTTTCACACCCGAGAAAGACCCGTTTTATGCCGTTAGAAGGGGCCCCTTTGATTTCTTATACGGTGCCCTTTCTCTTATCAGTGCCCCTTTTTACCCAAGAAAGTGCCCCTTACCAACATGTTCTGTGCCCCTTTCACCTGGGAAGGACCATCAGTTTAGTCACGGTGTTAACGAGTGCCCCTTTGAAACAAGAAATAAAGCAATATACTTCTGAAGGTAAAAAGAATAATCATACGTGCATTAAGTTTCATCAGTCAGTTGAGTGGGTAGATGCGTACAGATGGGGGGACTCTTGCCTCCCCCCCAAAAAAAAATCACAACCAAGAAAAAAGAAAGAAAATATAAGAGAAGGAAAGAGAGATAATGATATTATTTCTGAATAGGCCTATAATTTATGTCAAAATCTAACACAAAATTGGATTTTCGTTATAAAAATGTTCATTTTTGCTCGCTCTAAGCTTCGATACTGCAGCCAATTCAAAAATTTTCGCTCACCACACTACTGTAGATTAGTCTTCCTTTTTTAACGAGAAGGTGTCATTTTTCCCAGTGCCCCCCTTCAAATTCGCTCCACCGCGCCCCTGAAGTAAAGTGCTTTAAAGGGCTTGTGATTATAATTTTTAATCTATATAAAATTAAAAGCAATTAACGGGCCGTGGCAGAGAAATGAAAACCTACGTTCCCCTTCCCTTTCATTCCCGCCCGTGCTTCAAAGAGATTTTAATAATTGTCTTTTAATTATATTTATCAAAGAGTTACTAACCGTCAAACGGGATGCGAAATCTGAGTTATAAGGTTGGTCAAGATTGGTGATAACGTAATAATGGCGAAATGAAAGCCAAGCACAAGAACTGTTCAAACAAAGGAGATCAGCGCTTTGTAACTTTGGAAAATTATCATTATTATCTAAAGCTCACAATCCATCGTAGTTTGGGAGGCCAGGACCCCGTAACACAAAGGCTAATGATCAATTGTTAATACGAAACCGCGCCGGCGCTCGTCGGGCGACCGCCGGGTCTACCATAGTCTAGGTTTTGTTACTCGCAACGTCCGGGCTTTTGTTATTTCAAAACGTGTGAAGTGTCGATCATCAACTCAGAAATGGCGTGTTCAGTGCGATGTCGAAAGTCGAGACTGCATTTAAAGACGGATTATTGTAGCTTTTTAATCAGTTCTCGCACTGTTATCAGTGCTGGATCCGCCTATGAAAAAGTAAAAAATACATACAAAGGGAAAACGGAAGGAAAGCGGGAAAGGAAGGAAAGAAGAACATGTGAGAAAGAACAAATCATTCCAAAATACTATGCTAGCGTGATTAGTAAGAAAGGGAAATAAACAACAAAGATGACAAAATAGCAAACAACAGCGGGAAATTAAGGTAGAATGGAAAGTGTCAAAAGTTCTATTGGAAAATTAAGAAAACGGACAAGAAAAAAACAGAGAACTATAAACACAACCGGGCTTTTATTTCATTTTATTTTTTTATTTTGAATTTATTATTATTATGTTTTTTTCTCTTTTTAGGGGGGTTCTCTCTCCTCCAAATTTAATCATTCAATCTTACAAAGACTTGTTGCACAAGCCATTTGCATGTTCTAATTCTTTATCTGTTACTGTGTTAGAATAAAATATTGGTTGTGCTCGATATCGATCCGAATCAGCATTCATGTTGGAGGTGCCGTGGCCGAGTGGTCTAAGGTGCCTGGCTATACATGGAGAGTCCGGGATCGATCCCCGCGGCTACGACACCATTGCTCTTATATCCTTCATTCAGATAAATGGAAATGTTTTACGCATTATTTGTAACTAGGTGTGCACTTGTTTGTTTAAAAAAATAAAAAGCGTATCTCCCCTAATCTATCCTCTGTTGGAAATAATTATAACGGGACTTTACTCAGGGTACCTCCTCGCTCTTTTTGTTGTAGAATTAAGACGTTTATGTCAAGGTTTTTTTTCTGCACCACTTTTAGAATCATTATAAACCTTTTTCTATTGCCTTTTTTCATTAATATACCTTTATGTATTTTGTACTAATTTCAAATCATTCCAATGCTGTAAATTATACCCCCCCCCCAAATGATCGGTAATAGACGATCATATGGAACAAATTATTCGCGTTTTGTTCTCACTGTCTCAATCTAACATAAGCATTAATAAAACATGAGCACACAAGCCATTAGTAAAGGTGAGGTACAAATTATTTTGAAGGCCCATCTTACCATTATTTTTACAAGGGATAGTTTGTTTTTTTTACATGCGGTTAAAGTTCAGGTCATAATGACTCGCTTGATAGATTACATGTCAAGAGTCCGGGTGAGAGTAAACGCCATCGACATTCAAACAAGCCGATGGCACAATTGGAATACTCCCTCCTCCGTGGGTTTAGGTCCAACCTTTTATATCATGGCATTCTTTTTCTTTCACGAAGATTATTATAAAACCCCGGTTTAACCACTGATGTGTAGAAGATAATTGATTGACATGGAACGTTGTTTCGTCTTGCAGTCGCGCGTGACTTGCAAGTTGACTATTGTTCTCAAAGCAGCCTCCTCATTGGTTAATCGTTTCGCCTTTTTTGGCAAGCGGTTACTAGGGCATTTCGGTTAGCTCGGCGGTGGCAAAATAGATTTTTTCGTGGAGCAGGGTCAAAACGGAAGTCAAACTTCGAAGGCGTTATTCTCTTGATTTTTATTTTCAAGAGCCCAATTCTTCTTGCATTCTAAGGCTAATATCTCTACTAATATTTGCTTTTAAGGGTCGAGTGATATATCAAATTAAAGGTAAAGAAACGGGGAATAATAATCACTAAAAAATTGGATTTAGAACATTCCGACTTGTCTCTCATTTCGGTGTGTCGAGTCACAAATATGCAGTGGATAAGGAGACCCAGTTTGTCTATGGCCACATGTTGTCCAGACAGGGAAAGAAGAAACAATGGAATGGAGTAAAGGAGTTAGAGGAAAGAGAAAGACACCTGTTCATCAATGAACTTTGCAGAGGGCAGCCTGGCAGACAAGGCCTCGGATTAGCAAAGGTGGTGAAGCGTGCTGATAAAATGAACAGGCAAGAACACAGAAATGCCATCTCTGGGCTGGTAAAAGAAGTAGCAGAGGAGCAGATGTTGGTTTCCTTGTATAGCATGGCCCAGCAAGGAAGGTGGCTAGGATGGGAAATAGCCATGCAATTAGACATCAAGTGGAAGAAACTCCTTTACTCATGGTCACCAGAAATGCTCAAGTTTTACTTGAATTCAATACAAGACACTCTTCCCTCGCCAGCCAACCTCAAAATCTGGAACAAACAGGCCAGCCAACCTCAAAATCTGGAACAAACAGGCACTTGGAGTATGTGCATTGTGTGGATTGTGTGCATTGTGTGGATCTCTTTCATGTTGTGGTGGCTGTCAAGACTAACCCTCTAGTGTTTTATACGGCAGCCATTTCTTCTTTTTTATCATATAATTTTATCTATATCACTTTACTATTGTATTTTAATAACCATATTTTTACCAGTTGATGAAACTTTTTTTTATATAGAATGGAATTGAATCATATTGAATTGAACTTGAAATAAAATCATACAGTGGGGTATTGTGATATGGTGATTAGAATCCTATCAATGGAGTATTTTCTATCAGCAAGAAATTTATCCGCACTGTGCTGCACTTAACTCAGGAGAGGTGAATGGGTACCAAGCAGGAATAAATCCTTGAATGCACCAAGCATTGGAAACGGAAGCTCGTGCTACTTACAGGGTAATATCACCTTTCAATAGGCAACTCCATCAGCTGTGATTTGTAAATTCTCTATAGGCCCCCCTATCATTTATTTTTGCTGACAAACGTCAATATAGTACAATAAAACATATAATATGTATCCATATAAAAAGATTAAAATCAGGGGCCCGTTTCATAAAGGATTTACAACTGTTTTAACTTTGCCATAATGGCAACTAGCATGGTAACAGGACTCAGCAGCCAATCATAATCAAGGTTACCATGGTAGTTGCCATAATGGCAAAGTTACAACAGTTGTAAGTCCTTATGAAATGGGCCCCTGATCTTTTTCTTGACCTTGACAAATATATCTATTGAATATACCTACCTGTTCCGATATAGTATATGTTTCCAGGAGCCACTGAATCCATAACGATGGAAGTAAACCGAGTGTAATCAACTATGAATAAAGGAATACTAGAAGCATCATCCTGCATCAATGGATACTGTCTGATGTATCTAATGTCTTGAGTTGGATTATTGCACTGTGAGAGAGAGGGAGAGGGGGGGGGGGGGAAGAGGAGGGGGGGGGGGAAGTGAGGGAGAAGTAGATTGAGAGAGAAAAAAAAGAAAGAGAGAAAGGGGTGGGGTTAGAGAAGGAAAGAAAAAAAGAGAAAGGGAATCAGAAATAGGAAGAGGTGGAGAAAGAATGAATTAAATGTTGTTACTTCCACAAAAAATGAAATTTTTGCAATACAGGTTTAGCACTAGAAACATTAGCAAATCATTTAACAGCATTTGCCATCAGTGGTTTGTATCCCCATTGATGTGACTACTATCATCTTCAAATAGATCTTTTCTCATATATACAAGAATTTGGTTTGATGTATTTCTTTAAAACAATACTTGCCAAGTGGTTTTGTTACTAATTCAAATTTTACTTCATACAAATGAATATCGAACATAAAAAAAAACGAAATACTATTTAATGTGAGACAAAAGGTTGCTAAGTGTTGAGAAACCTGACTATTTGATTGTAAATAGGCCTACTTTGTACTTATGAAATGAAAGTGAAACAATTCAACAGCATATTTCAAGTCGTAGATTACACTTGAACATGTTTATTTGATATATGTGAACTAAGTGGCAAATGATCACATCATGATGAATTTAATAAGGGTTTGTATAGACTCTGCAGAGTGGTTGAGGTGCTTATTGTCATTTTTATAATATATTGCACTTTAAGAAACACTTATCGTAATGCAAGAAGTTTCTAAACACTTTACAAAATGTACCTATAACTTAAACAGATATTAAAAAGTAATTGAAAAACAAGGTATGTAATTAATCAATCAAGCTGTTTTCTTTTTTTCCAAAGCATTTCCAAAAGATGGAAACTTAAATATACATGTATATTAATCTACAAACATCTTCCTTTTTAATACGTCAGACTAAATATTCAATGATGGCATCTTAGATTTATATTCTAACTCACAAAACCAAAACAAACATGGACAGAGAGAATAATAATTTTCTTTTTATTCCTTATATATAAAAATCTATTAAACAAATTCCTTTTCATATATGTTATCATTTGAAGGAATTTTCAATTCTGGAAAATGTTGGTAGGTATTGAATTCTACACTTTAATTAAAATAAACAAGGCAAACGCTAAGCGTTGTCTCTCCTGCATATTGCAGTCATGAAGAGACTGCATGTCAAAACTACATGTATGCTATATGACTTAGATGGACCTCTGTTACGAGTTTGGCGATCCCACCTCGAAGCTATAGAACGTTATTGTTTGTACAACACAGCACAGTGCCAGTCATGGAAAGTTCATTGACCTTTGACCTTAATCAAATTCAACTCACATTGGGACTTGACCTGCACCTTCAAGAGATGGACCTCTTGTATGAATTTGGCAATCCTACCTCGAAGATATAAAAAGTTATTATGTGTACAACACAGCACAGTGCCAGTCATGGAAAGTTCATTGACCTTTGACCTTATTCAAATTTGACTCATATTCGAACTTGACCTGTGCCTTCAGGAGATGGACCTCTGGTATGAATTTGGTGATCCCACCTCGAAGATATAGAAAGTTATTGGGTGTACAACACAATTGTTGACGACGACGACACCGGAAATAGTGATACCTATGTCTCGCTCCGCTACGCAGGCGAGACAAAAATGGCATTTCATTTAAAGGTATTTGCTTGTAAAGATTACTTAGCCTAGTTTGGTATTCAATTCATAAATTTGGCTAAGTATTTTAGCTTAAAGTGAGGACATCTCTTGAGTAAATGATTGTAAAAGCATTGGTCAGAACATGATCAAGGGACATACATACTACTCTGCATCTATCAATCAGATAGTGTCATTTTATATCATACACAAGCTGGCACTCAAGCATGATTTAAAATCACACTTAATTATTTGTGAAACACCCCCTGGAATGGGAATAATAGTTTTATTACTTACATCTAAACCTGGTCTTGGAACAGGAATTTCTCTACTTGGTCTGGAAAGCCAGATACTATCTGAAGAGGCTGGTCCTTTGAAATTACTTGTATCAAAGATTTCATTTATTTCTGACAGGAGAAACACACATACTGCTGAGCTCTGTGGGCCATTACTGTATAAAAGATATTAAGAATGCATGATCATGAACAGGGGGAAGTATTAACTACATGTAGTTGACTACTGAATTCTATATTCCTATATCATTTGCAAAGGGATCACCGAAATCCAGTTGGCAACAGGTTACAGGAATGTAAGTAATTAGCCCCCTAAAAATTCCAGAAATTACAAATGTGAGAGAGTGAAGCAAACAAGCAGGAGGAGGAAAAAAAGGAAAGAAAACACAAACCAATTTATGTAATCAGCATATCGGCATGCATTTTTTAAAGAACAAAAATAAGAGGGGAACAAGTTACAAAGCTGCCAAGTAAAATGTAGTAATCCAGAAGCTCAAAAGTAATAATTTTGAGAAAAAGAAAGAAAGAAATAAATAGAAAACGAAAGAAAGAAAGAAAAAGTGAAAGAAAGAAAGTTTGGAAAGGTTTAGATTAAACACTCATTTAACATCATTTAGGGTGACAAACAAGTAATCTGTATTCTATAACCCTGGGATTTTTGTTCAACAACCAGCGGTCACATGACATCATTGTTTAACAACTGTTAT